>NC_081557.1:24911010-24911609 GCF_022355385.1 Mustela nigripes | reverse complement strand
CGCAAATGGCAAGATTTCATTTCTTTTGATGGCTGCATAGTATTCCATTGTGTATATATACCACATCTTCTTGATCCATTCATCTGTTGATGGACATCTAGGTCCTTTCCATAGTTTGGCTATTGTGGACATTGCTGCTATAAACATTCGAGTACACGTGCCCCTTTGGATCACTACGTTTGTATCTTTAGGGTAAATACCCAGTAGTGCAATTGCTGGGTCATAGGGCAGTTCTATTTTCAACATTTTGAGGAACCTCCATGCTGTTTTCCAGAGAGGTTGCACCAGCTTGCATTCCCACCAACAGTGTAGGAGGGTTCCCCTTTCTCCGCATCCTCGCCAGCATCTGTCATTTCCTGCCTTGTTGATTTTAGCCATTCTGACTGGTGTGAGGTCTGATATGAGGAAGTGGTGATGCAACATGGGGGCTTAAGTGGGTACGAGAAGAATAAATGAAAGAAGATGGTATTGGGAGGGAGACAAACCATAAGTGACTCTTAATCTCACAAAACAAACTGAGGGTTGCTGGGGGGAGGGGGTTTGGGAAAAGGGGGTGGTATTATGGACATTGGGGAGGGTATGTGTTTTGGTGAGTGCTG
>NC_081557.1:24767854-24911000 GCF_022355385.1 Mustela nigripes | reverse complement strand
TGAAGTGTGTAAACCTGGTGATTCACAGACCTGTACCCCTGGGGATAAAAATATATGTTTATAAAAAATAAAAAATATAAAAAAATATATATATGATGATTTTTTTCTAGAAAACAAGGAAATGAAATTAATAAACAGAATTAGGGGTCCATGTATGAACAATGGTCATGATGGTCATAAGACTGAAAAATACCAGTAAGAATATTTTTCCCTGCAACATTTAAGCTGTAGGAATATATTTTATATTAAGGAAAAAAATTGGATTTAGGGGCGCCTGGGTGGCTCAGAGGGTTAAAGCCTCTGCCTTCGGCTCAAGTCGTGATCCCAGGGTTCTGGGTTCGAGCCCCACATCAGGCTCTCCACTCAGCAGGGAGCCTGCTTCCCCCTCTCTCTCTGCCTGCCTCTCTGCCTACTTGTGATCTCTGTCTTTCAAATAAATAAGTAAAATCTTTAAAAAAATATATGATGAAGAAGATGGGATTGGGAGGGAGACAAAACATAAGTGACTCTTAATCTCACAAAACAAACTGAGGGTTGCTGGGAGGGAGGGGGTTTGGGAGAAGGGGGTGGGATTATGGACATTGGGGAGGGTATGTGCTTTGGTGAGTGCTGTGAAGTGTGTAAACCTGGTGATTCACAGACCTGTACCCCTGGGGATAAAAATATATGTTTATAAAAAATAAAAAATTATATTAAAAAAAAGATTTTCTAAGTAATAAGGTTTTATAAAATCAGGCAAGATTGGAGCTTTGTGCTTGCTCAATGACATGAATAATTTTTCAAAGTGAATAATGTCAATATTAATTGACAGGAATAGGTGTGTTGAATGCAGCCTTTTTTTCTGTTCATTTTCATTGGTTGTAAGAAGAAATAGAGTATGGGTTTTGTGATCTTATAGGAACAATCTTCACTAACTGTTAGAACTATAATCATTTTAATATCAAATGTGTATGTCTGGCCCTTACAATGAATGAAAGACTGAGTCTACAGTCTGTGACTCAGAGTTCACATAGTATGGAATGAACATCATAAATATGCAGCTTCCCTCCTATTCCATGACAGGCATCTCTAGTTGATAATGTCATTCTTTGATGATGGCCCAGGACATGCCTCTGAGTGCCTTTTCCCATAGTCATCCATGTCATGGCGAATCAGAGGCAACTGATAAAATTCCATTTGTTATATCTGTTGGAGAGGAGATTATTAGATTTGAGAGTCAGAAGTTGTGGGTTTGGGGCCTAGTTACTTCTTCACCAAGTTAGGCAACCTCTGAACCTCGGTTTCTTCAGCAGGAAAATCTACCAATAGCTATTTTAAAGGTTGTTATTGGAGGATTACATCAGGTCAGATGTCTTAGAGGGCACAACTCCTAAGAACTTCGGTGCTCAGTAAGTAAGTTTAGTGAGACGGGATCACTGTGACTTGCCTAAATCCTTCTGAGTCTTGGTTCCATGCATCTATTCTATTGAAAAGAGAAGTGAAAGCTGCTTCCAGCATTGGCAGTAGTGCTGCCATTTTTCCATTTACTCAAAAAAGAAAACTGAGAGCTCTCTTCTGCTTCCTTCTCTTTTGGCCTTTGTTGTTAAATTCTGTTAATTTATTTAGGAGCAACTCTATTTCTCACTTTCCTCTGAGCTGACCTAGCTCCACCCCAACACCAGTGATGATTCATCACTGTATGGTTGTGTATTTTCATTAGCTTCCTGTCTTTTCTTTGTCTGTTCCAGGGCTTTCAAACTTTGCACTATTACATTTTGGACTAGAGGGCTCTTCATTGTCAGGGACATTGTAGGATATTTAACAGCATCTCTGACCTCTACCTACTAGATGCCAGTAGTACTCCTCCAGCTGTGACAACCAAAAATGTCTCCAGACATTGCCAAAGGGAAATGCAAATTGTCCTCAGTTGAGAACCATTGCTCTAATCTCACCTTTTAAACTATTTCACCCATGCTAAGAGATTAGTTACCTACGAATGGTGTTTTTGTTATATTTCCTCAATTCAAGTTGTCTTTCTTTGAGCCTCTTCAAACTTTAATATAGCTTTTTAAACTCCAGTGTGTCCATGAAAATATTTTAAAAATACAAATTCTGCTTAGTAGGTCTGGGATTCTGCCTTTCCAGAGAAGCCCCAGGTGAAGTTAATACTACTGGTCTACCCACAAAGCACTTCAGTAGCAGTGCTTTGAAAGACATCAGTTAAGTGACTCAACATCTGTTGAGAGTTCATTAAAGACAGTACCTGCTTTAGAGGAGTCCACAGACCAGCAGAAATGAGAGAAATGTAGGAAAACTTGATGTTTGTTATCCTAAGACTATGGATATAATGATATAATGATCTATGTGTGAGGAAGTTTATTCTGCTTGGGATGATAGGTAAGTGAAGGGTAAAGAAGAAATAAGTCATAATCAAAGAAAGCTGTGATGAGTAAATTATCTTTTATTTGGCCCTAGAGAATATGTAGGTGGTCTTCCAGGTGGAGAGGAAAGAAAAGTACCTAGCCAGGAAGTAGGAACAGCATGAGCAAAAACAGAGAGTAATACAAATGCTTAGGGTGTTAAAGAAACTTTGTTCAGTGTGGGTAGAATTTGGGCCAGCATTGAAGAGGGTCTCAGTATGCCACCTTCATTTTTAGAAAATGCCTTGTCTCACATACTTTTTTGTAGCAAGAGGGATGGATGTACTGAAGACTTTTAAGTAGAAGAACAACATGATCAGAGGTATGTGTTTGAAAGATCATGTTACAGGGAATATGGATGGGAGGTACAATGAGGACCATCCCAGAATCAAGCCATACTTGTAGGGGTGAGGATTTTGACTAGGATGAGAACAGTGGAAGCCATGGTAAGCTGGAGATGTTTCATACCATCCCTGAGAATTGATTGTAGACATCTCTCTCCAACTCAGTGTGTCATGCTGGAGGCTTGAAATTGGCCATAGTGGGAACTTTTATACCACTAAAATTGGCAAATTACAGAAATGTTCCCCTGAGAGGTGGTTGTTAAACATTTGCCAACACATCACTGAGTGGAAGAGACTGAGGTAGACAGGTGTCAGAGCCACTTGGAAGTGATTCATTGGATGTGTTAGAATGAAGGACAAGAATGCATCACAGATGACAAGTCCTCATTTGGACAATTGAATAGATTTTTAAAAAGATTTTATTTATTTATTATAGAAATGGAGAGAAAGCACAAGCAGGCAGAGCAGCAGGCAGAGGGAGATAGAGAAGCAGGCTCCCTGATAAGCGGGAAGCCCGATTCGGGGCTCCATCCCAGGACCCTGGGATCATGACCTGAGCAGAAGACAGCTGCTTAACCGACAGAGCCACCCAGGTGCCCCTAGATTTTTTTTGAATGTAGTGAGTATTTACTGAAGGCCCACTATGTGCCTAGCATTGTTCCAAATACCTGCCCCCATGGAGCTTACATTCTACTGAGATGGTGTCATTAACTGTGACATGGAAGACAGGGTCAGAGCAGAGACACTGGCAAATACTTCTTTTAGTTTGGGAACAGGGATGGTATCCAGGGGGAGTTTTGCAGTCATAATCACACAGCCATATTCTGTGCTACACTTTCTAAAGCATTTCACCTACAATTCTAATTAAATGTTTATAGTAACTTTGTAGGGCAGATGGGAGAGGTATTTATTGCCAGATGGGAAAATCTGAGCCTCAGATATTCAGAGAGATTTGCTCAAAGCCACTGAGCAAGTTAGTGTCAGTCAGGATTTGAGTCCCAGGCTTCTGACAAGGAGTCCCGTCCTTTCTCCCTAGTCTACAGTTTGCTGGATGATCAGTGCAGATGACATGATGAAGCAGTAATGAGAACCTTCCCTTGCATTCCATGTCACTTTCACCCTCAAAGCGCTTCCCCAACTGTGATCTCAGTTACTCCTCACAGCCCTAGGTGCTACTCCATGGTGTTCATTTGGGCTTGTTGCTAGGTGCAGCTTAGTTGAAGAGTCACAGGATGCCTGCTCCCAACTGCAAGCCCTGGTTGCTCTGATCATGCTAATAGAGGTTTTGTCTGTTGCTGCTGTCAGAGAACAACCATCTCTTCATTCTTGTCTCTGCTTCTGCTCCTGAGTCCTCTGCCCAACTCATTTCTGTCTCCAAATGACATACTGGTGCCTCAGGGGTAATAATAATAATAAAGGGTAATAATAATAATAAGGGTAAATAATAATAATAATAATCGTAAAGGAAAACAAAGTAAAAAGCAACAGTAGTAGAAGAGATAGTTTTTGAATGCCGAGTACAATACCCAGAAAAATATCTTAATGTACCAAACTGATTTAAAAATTATATTATACTTTAAATATTAAATTTAAATATTAAGTTTATGCTATTATGCTATAATAATTAAAAGGAGAAATATAAAGTGTAATGAAATAGATTCAGGAAATGGAGACTCCAACTGTTCAAGGATCAGAGGTTAATAAAACCAAATTCTTCTCCTGTCTGGGATTAGTAAATGCCTATCTACAGGATAGATAGAACAGGAACTATTTCCCGAATGGCATATCACACTAACTTTTCAAAGTGCAGCTACTTTCACATAACTAGCTTTCCCTTTTTCTTTTGTAAAAGCATTTTTGTGTGCACATGAGTATATGTCTGAATATATATTTATATATGAGACTATATATATAGATATGAGTGTATCTAAAGCAGCTACAGTAGTGTTGCTTGGCTGAGTGGGAGGTGATACAGGACTGTGCTATTAGTGAGCGGGAGGTAGGAGGTGGCTATGGCTGATGGGCAGGAGTGTGAGGTAATTGCAGGGTAATACTGTCTGCAGGTATTTTTAGATGACACCAGAATGGGAAGATGTTGGTTGGTGGTGATGGTCTTTCTTCTTCTAGAGCAGTGATGAAACATGCATAATAAGAACATAAGGATTGCCAATTTAGAGCAGACCTTTTGTCCATCTAGCCTAGGACTATTGACGATGGAGGAACCAACAGCTGTGTTGTGGGAGAGTAGGTTTTAAATCTTTCTTGGCATCCACCATTAATGTTAGGGACCTTGCTCTTGAAATCCTGGGTTTCCCTTAATAAGTCACTGTAGATGTGTCATCCTTTAATCTGTTTCAGTCTTTTAAATAAATTTTGGCCTGGGCTATTTCTTGGGAAAAAATGTTTCTTGGTTTTGCAAGTTTGCTATCCACTGTGTGGAGTAAAATGTCTTTATCCTCAACTTACTTGTTTTTTATAAGTTTTAAGGGGGTACATTAGTTATAGTGTTCCAGAATTCAGGTACATTTCATAAAATTTTTAGCTTATCATCTTGTTTTTCCCAGGAGAGATAAAACAGCTATAATCAGATAAGATTACGGAGATGAAAACTATGAAGTTCCTATAAATTGTAAAGTTTTCACAACTTTTACTGCTGTTTTTAACTCATGTCCAAATTCTAGGAACTTGAGTCCATCTAACATCCAAAGACTTTCCATGTCTTGGTCTTTTTGTCAAATAGCTACCTGGTTATGTGAAATCTTTTGAAGTATAAATGCTACTTTCAATAGGAGACATTCTTTGGGAGCTACACCCCAAGATAATTAAAAATATTAGTTGGTAAGATATATCTTAACTTTTTCAGACCACATCTGCCATTCCTCTCAGAGAGGGGAAAGACCAAGTCTCTTTCATTTGGAAAGCTGGTATCTGACATGGGGTTTTTAAGTCCTTTCCTATTTCCTTTTAGTCTGAGAATACTTCAAAGTGTTCTAGAGAAATTTTAAACAAATACCCATATTAGAATAGCACTTTAAAAAGCAAGTTACCCATTAATATTTGTTAAAGCACCCTTAAATCGATTGGTTATGTATTGATACACTTTTAAGATTCTAGTATTGCTTCTTTTTGCATACAATATTCTTATAACTTTGTTTTTCCAAGCAAAATTATAGTTTGTGTGTGGACATGTGTGAGTATGTGTGCATGCATATATATAGTTATAGTTTTCTTTTAGGACATTTTTGGGCCCTATGTGTCTTTTGCTGTTTCCCATCTCAGTAAATGGCACCTCCCTCCAAAGATTTACTCATATACAAAACCTAGGAATCTTATCCCTTCACATCCTATCACTTCCCAGTTCTGTATAGTCCATCCACTTTTCTCCACCTGCACTCCCACAACTTCAGTTGAAACTGTAACAATCCCTTGCAGGAGCTCTAGCAATACTTGTAGCTGAATCTCCTTATAGTCACTCTAAGCTGCTCTCTTTTCCCACTATGTCATCAAATACTGCTGTCCCCCTCCCTGGAAAGTGGATCTTTTCACCTCCCTGATGCATGACCTGGAACCCCTGGAGAAATGCACATCCCTGCATTCTTCACCTAGTTAACTCCTACTCATTGTTTTAGCCTTTCCCTCAAAAGAACTCTTCAAGGAGGTCTGTCTTGTCACTCAGTTCTCCAGAAACACAGTCTAAGTAATGTCTTGCAGGTCTCATCTGCTAATAGCCCCTTTCTAATTTTCTATGAAAGCACTCAGCACAATTCTAAATACATTGCTTCTCTGTGCTGCTTTTACATGTCTTTTCTACTAGACCATAGGCTCAGTGAGGGCAAAGAACTCATCTGTCTGGCTCACTTCTGTATCCTTAACACTTAAGGTTGGTCCTCATACATTATAGTCACACATGTAATAAATTCTTATTGCATTAATAAATGATTGTTCTATAAATCTTACAGTAACCTCTTCTAGTGCAATCTATTTTTAACTTTATTATCAGGTCACTCAGTAGTATCAAGCTAATTACATGATTTCTCTTCCAAATAAATACTGATGTCATATGCCTCAGATGACATCACCAGTAAAGTGTGGGAAAATATTTATAATATCCCTGGATTATACCTTGAAAATCTCCATCATCCAAAATGACTTTGTTTAAAGATTTCTTCGATATTCAGAAGGACTTTCATATTATCAGGGAGAATGTTCATAAATATTCCCAAGCCATTTGACCTTGTTAATCCTACTATTTGCCTTGTCAAAAGAGAAAAAAAAATTAGTTGGTTTGTCTACCTAATGGTCTTGAAGCAACATGCATGAATCAATCCTTAATCAATCCTCTAGCATTATAGCACTGGAGTACCTAGGCTCCATGTGCCTGATATCCATACTCCCTCCTAAGAAGACTAGATCCTTTGACACTGGTAAAATGGTTTTGTTATTCATAGCAAGGAAAGGCCTTAAAGAGCAGTTTATCAGTAACTATTGTCCCTTCAAGCTTCACATATTTAGAGTTGTCTTTTGGAGCTAATCCATCCTGGTAGACCTAGCAGCATAAATGAGTGTATATATAGAAAGAAGAATCTAAATATAGGACAAAAAATTCCCAACTGTGCCTTCACCTCTGAAAGTCTACTGGTGGAATAAATAATCACCTGTTTCCTGGCCAGAATTACATTACGAGCACTGGAGGGAGAGTTCATCACATGGCAGAGATTCCCTTTGCTCCTAACCAATGGAAGAGAATTAGAAAATCATGTCTACCCCAAGAGGGTTTACCATCCATTGTGCTATGAGGGGTTCTGACCAATAAAAATATATTACAAAATTACAAAAGTGATGATGAAGTTCATAAAGGAAAAATGGATAGTTTTAATAACCTTAGGCAATTTTAAGAAAATATTTTGGTCTGTATATTATGATATAAAACTCTGTCTTCTCGATGAGAAGAGGACAATTTTCTTTCTTACAGTAGTCTACAAGTATTTGGCAGGGTCTGGTTTATATCCCAGCAAATTATATTTTCATGTCCTTCTTCCTTCTTCCCATCTTCTTTCACCTTGTTGACTAAAGTTTGCTGAAATGAGGCTTTCACCTGGTCCAACACCAAACCTGGCTGTTTCATAAGACAATGATACTTGGATGGATATTTAACTAGGGATGACAAGAAAATACATAGTAAAAGGGACATGTAATTTTAGGGACATAAAATAGAACTCAAAGCCTGGATTTGACTTCTGACTATTCCTTACCAGATTCCTTACCTATTCCTTACCTAACAATTCTGAGCCTTTCTTCTTTGTCCCTAAAGGAAGGATGATGTTGATACTTTCCTAATTACTGATCGTAGGGCTATAATAAAAAATAATGTGATAATGGATATAAAAAGTGTTTGATAAACTGAAAAAAACCCCAAACCTCTATACTTGTTAGTTACCATTGTCTTTAATTAATAGTATAGAATTTTTATACCATTGACAATTATTAAGATATTTAATGAGTTTATCACTAGCCAAATGCTCTCCTGAGGTAGCTGACATTTAAATAAACTGTCAAGTACCTGTGGAAGTAGAGACTTTATATTCTATCCCTTTATTTAGTCAAGCAAAGTATTTGAACTATATTATTTATATTCTGCAGAAATACCCTAGATACTTTTAGTTTATGATACTCTCTGTTTTTGTAAAGGTTTGATATAAAAATTATCCATTGGTTAACCTTTCTTTGACTTTTTAGAACAGAGGTGAAAGATAGCACCCATGCTATTATTATGCAACCTTTCTCTTCCTAGTTTTACATGATAAATTCCTCCTTGATTCTAATTTCAGGAGAAGTTTGACTCTACCTAGATTTAATTCTTACCCATTGACAGAATGTGGGACGGCCATAGCTCAATATTTTTGCATTTTTGTCAGATTTTTCAGAATGTTTAGAGCCAAATTTCATTGAATATACCAGAATGTTTGCTTAACCTATTTAAAAATGACAAGGGGAGATGGAGAGGAGATGGGAGTTGAGGGAAATTTTTTTTTTTTTTTTTTTAATTTTTTATTTTTGATAAACATATATTTTTATCCCCAGGGGTACAGGTCTGTGAATCAACAGGTTTAGGGAAATTTAAAGGGGAGGTGAACCATGAGAGACTATGGACTCTGAAGAACCATCTGAGGGTTTAGAAGGGGACGGAGGGTGGAGAGTTGGGGGAACCAGGTGGTGGGTATTAGAGAGGGCACGGACTGCATGGAGCACTGGGTGGGGTGCAAAAACAATGAATACTGTTATGCTGAAAAGAAATAAAAAATTAAAAAAAAATGCACAGGAGCATCTTTGTCTTATATTATATTTAATTAAGGGGAAACTCTTAAATTTGTTATATTGTGTATTAGCTAGTAAGTTCCTTTAAGTCTTTTTGGAATTGATGAGGTAAAAATCTTAAACATATAAATGACTGTTCTTAGGGCAAGGATGTTATGTGATTCAGGTTTCCTGCGTCTTAGTGAGTGATTGCATTGTGGTTATTCAATTCTATATCCCTTCAGGACAACATAAAGACATAAATAAAATTGAACACATTGTGTAGTAAGTTTCTTTACAATAATAAAGCTTTACCACTTTAAAAAATTCTGTATTTCAGAAGAATATCATGTTTGAGCTTTTTCATATATTTTAATTGCTTCTCTCCCTGCCGCCACTTTAAAAAATCACAATATTTTGTTTTTTATTCTTTACTTCCACAGAAATTTGCAGGTTTGTTTCCCATATCTTCTCAGTTCCAGACAAGGTCTCTGGGCTACACCTTGGCACCTCTAGTGGTTTTTCTGAAATCTGGGCACTCTAGGAGACCTGCCATAGGAAGCAAAGCCGAACCATGGTTGTCCTACTTGTCCTTTCAAGAGTCAACCTCTTGAGCTGCATTTCTGTGTCTCAATAATAATCTCCCAAGGGCAAATTCTTTTGAACACTCCTATTTTAAGTAAGATAAAAAAGAATTTGATCTATCAAATATGCCTTGAGGTTTGTATCTTACCAAGGCCAATCTTGCCAACTTTTTAGATTCTCTTTTCTTGTGTCAAAGGAGTCAAGGACCAATTGAGATCCATCTGAAAAATAAGCTGCATCTTGCCTGACACTTAAAAATAATAACAAAAAACTATAATCAAGTTGTTTAAACCTAGGAAGAATTTTTATCTATTTTATTTTATTCATTAAGCATTCCAGAGCAAGGTGCTAGATACTTGGGATACAAAAGTGTATCAGACTTCATCCCTTCCCTTAAAGAGCTTACTCTATCTAAGGACTGCCATAGCCTTTAGTACCTACTTTAATACCTGCCACATAGTAAGTACCTAAACAATGCTCTTTCCTGTTCATGACAAGAATTAGATGTTTTGGTTTGTACAAATTTTGGATTAACATAGCCATAGTATTTTATAGAAAAGGAATTGAAATCTACATCCCTAATCTGTTGTCTCAAAAAGTCCTATTAGGAGTTTAATAGTTCATTAGAATCTGCATTTGACTTTATTTTTAAAACTTCATTTTTATTTTATTTTATTTTATTATTTTATTTTATTTATTTATTTTTTTTTTCATACCAACCACTTTTATTTTTTTTTTAATTTTTTATTTTTTATAAACATATATTTTTATCCCCAGGGGTACAGGTCTGTGAATCACCAGGTTTACACACTTCACAGCACTCACCAAAGCACATACCCTCCCCAATGTCCATAACCCCACCCCCCTTCTCCCAACCCCCCTCCCCCCAGCAATCCTCAGTTTGTTTTGTGAGATTAAGAGTCACTTATGGTTTGTCTCCCTCCCAATCCCATCTTGTTTCATTGATTCTTCTCCTACTCACTTAAGCCCCCATGTTGCATTACCACTTCCTCATATCAGGGAGATCATATGATAGCTGTCTTTCTCTGCTTGACTTATTTCGCTAAGCATGATACGCTCTAGTTCCATCCAAGTTGTCGCAAATGGCAAGATTTTATTTATATACACAATGGAATACTATTTTATTTTTTTAATTTATTTTTTATTTTCAGCATAACAGTATTCATTATTTTTGCACCACACCCAGTGCTCCATGCAATCCATGCCCTCTCTAATACCCACCACCTGGTACCCCGACCTCCCACCTCCCGCCCCTTCAAAACCTCAGATTGTTTTTCAGAGTCCATAGTCTCTCATGGTTCACCTCCCCTTCCAATTAATTAACTAAAAATTTCATTTTAAAAATTTTAATTAACTAATTAATCAATCAACTGAGAGAGAGAGAGACAGAGAGAGAGAGAGAGGCTATAAGACAGAGAGAGAGCAAAAGGAGAGGCAGAGAGAGAAGGAAAGAGAGAATCCCAAGCAGGCTCCTTGCCCAGCATGGAGCCCTGTGTGGGGCAACCCTGAGATCACGACCTGACCCAAAATCTAGAGTAAGTGACTGAGCCATTCAGTGCCCCTGCATTCAGTTTTAGATGACTACCCTCCACACCAAAAAATACAGTTACACCATCCCATTAGTACAAAATCAGGTACACTTTATTTTTTTCCCAGTACAGAGTGGATGGGATAGAAATCATTTTGACAGTCCATTTTATAACATGGCAGAATTTCCTCCAAAATGTTCAACTGTTACTACACATATTTTCTGAGTGGTCCTGTCTCTATTGGTTAGGAATGGGAAGTTGAAGGCAACATTTGAGCGTGATTCATTGATAATCTGTATTGCTTCCTCATTCATCCAGTCATAAGGGGAGATGGTATGTCCTTCAGGCTCAGGGAGGGTATGCACAAAAGAACATTAATGTGCACAGTGTGTTTAGGAGACCAGTCTCACTTTTGTGGAAGCCTTCTTTAGAGAAATGATAAGTTAGAATCATATAGTTGTGAATTTGAAAGATTGCTCAAATATGATATAGTTTTAGAATTTGTATAGACCTTCTTAGATTTCATGCTAAATTTTAGAAAATGTCACTAGTAGAAATAATCGGACAAATAGGGTATTTTCTGTAAATGGTATAAGCATGTTCACTTAAATTAATTTAGAGAAATAAGCACTTTATTTTGGTTTCATCAGATTAGACTGCATTATTTTTATATTCTCAGACAAAACTAAAGTTCATTAAAATAGCATCCTATAAGGTGTAGCTGATTTCTTGGTTTTGCCCCATCTGGGCACCATAACATTAACTGTAGTAATTAGAAGTAATCCTAGTTACTTTACCCATTTCAGATATAAAGGTAGCAATAATACCTTGAGCAGTTTTGAATTAAGGACTTATGAGGACAATAAAATAGACTATGTATAAGTGAATGTTGGAATGTTGTTGGAATGTAATCCATATCTTTCTGTAGTTATACACTGAACTAAAAGTTACATCAAATAATTATGAAAACTGTAAAGTGCTTATCTTCCTCTCAGTGTTCCATACTTATCTGTTCCTTCCCATACCAGAGCCCTAACTTTAATTTATAGAATAGTTTGATATTTCTATATATAATTGTTCAAAGATTAGCTGTATTTACTACATCTCTAACTGGTTTGGATAAAAGCATGAATTTAAAAGCATTGCCTGGCTTGACCATTTACTACCCCTGTGATGTTGGGGTAGTTATTTAACTTCCAAGCTTTTTCCTATATGAAAACTGGGACTCCTTAGAGCACTTTGCTCACTGTGTTGTGGTGAGGATTTATGGGGGCTCAGAACATATTCAGCATTACATAAATTATTATTATTATTATCACTATTATTATTATCTATAAAAAATAATGAGTTTATGCCATGGGAATGCTTTCCCAAATGCCTACCAGTTTTTATTTATGACAGTGAAAATGATCTGAGCAGCCCAGGGGCTTCCTCTATCATGGTTTCACACAGTGGCCATTGTTCCTTGGCTATTCTATGGACCTCCATTTTTATTTAAGGTCAGTTTGACCTTATTTAAGGTCAGCAATTTAAACCTCTGCATAGTTTATTTATAAAACTACACATTTATGTGAAGTTCTATGTTCCTATGGAGAATATCTTTTCCTTAGAGAATATCTTGTCCATAGCTTCTCCTTAGAGAAGCTAGACTTGGAGAACTATGTTAGTTATTTTAGGAATTCTCATTCACCTCTATATCCAAAAGAGAGAGCCCTCCATACACAGCTAAGCTTTTAAGTTACTGTTTTATTCAACTAATAGGTTTTGAATCTGTTCTATTGCACATACTCAATTGAGATAATTTACTGGTCCTGCATGCAGTAACCTGCTATTTTGGCATTTGAATCAGGCTTTCTCTTTTATACAGTATATTTCTAGGATAATATGGTGCTTCTCTATTCTCACTCTACCTCCTCTAAGAACTTTTCTTTCATCCACTGAATTTCAAACTGCCTTGGATATCTCTTTACTCTTAAATTAATTCTGATTGATTTTTTTCAGATTTCTAGCATGTATAGGAAGTACACAAGGTAAGGGTGGTAATAACTTATTTAAAAATTTTTAAGAACCCACCCATTCTGTTTCCCCCTCATTTATCCAATTATCTCTATAATTTCTGAGATTCAAGTAGTTGTTGGTTCACTTTTGTTTATAAGTAAAATATTGTGGCTATAAGGAGATGGCCTTTTTCTCCTATTAGCTTTGTGCCCTCACTTTCGGGTGGAAATGGGACCATTGAGGGAAAGGCCAGGGGTTAGAATGAGCCCCTTTGCCAGTGAATTAACATTATCATAACAAACTAAAAAATCATTCCTGAAAGCAAAGGAGAGAAGCAAATGTACACTTTTAGTAAAGCCCCTGTCCTGGGCCCACTGGAATTACTCTGGGCATACAATGATGAGCTGTCTTTGAGATGGAAGTCTCATTAGGGATTGCAAAGTCTCCAGGTCAAGGTCTTGAGTTAGAATGGATATAAGCACTGTTATAGGGCCAAGGAATGAAGATCACATTTTCTTTATTCCTTCTAAAGTATTAGATAGACAAAAGCCACACCTGCAAATTTCCTGAAAGTCAAGATTTCTCTTCCTTATATTCCTTTTGAGACTGATGAGGGTCAACATTCTCAAGCTGCTTAGAAGCTCTGTTATTTGACCAAGTTGTTCTATAACATACTGGCTTGAATTTTCCTGAGGCTACACCTTTGGCTTCATATTTAGACTATGTTTTCATGAATGTGTCCTAGATTTGACCTTTGACTGAAAGCCATTTCTTAATTTTAGCACCATAGGCTGTCTAGGAAAGCTGAGAAATTTTAACTCAACAATTCTTTCTCTGTTTTATCAGTATTTTCTTTAGATTTTCCCTCTCTGCTTGCATTTCTGTATAAAGAGCTAAAGAAGAGAGGTAGCACCATCAACACTTCACGTGGAAATCTTCTTAGCTAACTCACCCAATTAATTAGTCCATTTCCTACTTCTCATGTTATCAAAGAGGACAGTGCTACTAAACTTTCTGCAATTCCATAACAAGATCCTCTTTCCTAGAGATGTAGGTAAGACCTTACCTACAGCCTGGGCAAAGGCTTCTACTTAACAGATTCTTCAGACTTTCACTAATACTTTCCTCAAAGTCCTTCTGGCTTCTGCCCTCTGCCCATTTTCAAAGCCACTCTAATATTTTTTTTAATTAACATATAAAGTATTATTTGGTTCATGGGTACAGGTCTGTGAATCATCAGTCTTACACAATTCACAGCATTTACCATAGCACATACCCTCCCCAATGTCCATAACCCAGCCACCT
This sequence comes from Mustela nigripes, assembly GCF_022355385.1. Classification (NCBI taxonomy): domain Eukaryota; kingdom Metazoa; phylum Chordata; class Mammalia; order Carnivora; family Mustelidae; genus Mustela; species Mustela nigripes. The sequence goes on along the minus strand of NC_081557.1, from coordinate 24,896,525 downwards.
TATCCCTCCCCCCAACTCTGAGATGAAGAGTCTTTTATGGTTTGTCCCCCTCCTGATCCCAACCTGTTTCATTTTTTCCCTCCCTATCCCCAAAGGCCCCCTGCCCAGCCTCTCAAATTCCTCATATCAGAGAGATTATATGATAATTGTCTTTTCTGATTGACTTATTTCACTTAGCATGATGCCCTCTAGCTCCATCCATGTCATTACAAATGGCAAGATTTTGTTTCTTTTGATGGCTGCATAGTATTCTATTGTATATAAACCACATCTTCTTTATCCATTCATCTGTTGATGGACATCTAGGTTCTTTCCATAGTTTGGCTATTGTGGACATTGCTGCTATAAACATTCAGGTGGGTGTACCTCTTTAGATCACTATGTTTTTATCTTTGTTTTTAAAAAATTTTATCTATTTATTTGACAGAGAGAGGCATAGTGAGAGAGGGAACACAAGCAGAGGTAGTGGGAGAGGGAGAAGCAGGCTTCCACCAAGCAGGAAGCCTGATGCAGGGCTTGATCCCAGGACCCTGGGACCACGACCCGAGCCAAAGGCAGATGCTTAATGACCGCACAACCCAGGCACCCCACGTTTTTATCTTTAGGGTAAATATCTGCTAGTATGATTGCTGGGTCATAGGGTAGCTCTATTTTCAACTTTTTGAGGAACCTCCATGCTGTTTTCATAGTGGCCGTACCAGCTTGCATTCCCACCAACAGTGTAGGAGGGTTCCCCTTTCTCCACATCCTTGCCAACATCTGTTGTTTTCTTACTTGTTAATTTTAGCCATTCTGACTGGTGTGAGGTGGTATCTCACTGTGGTTTTGATTTGTATATCCCTGATGCCAGGTGATGTTGAACACTTTCCTGTGTCTGTTGGCCATTTGGATGTCTTTGCCAAAATGTCTGTTCATATCTTCTGTCCATTTCCTGATTGGATTATTTGTTCTTTGGTTGTTGAGTTGTTGAATTTGATAAGTTCTTTGTAGATTTGGATACTAGTCCTTTATCTGATATGTCATTTGCAAATTTCTCCTCTCATTCTGTCAGTTGTCTTTTGGTTTTGTTGACTGTTTCCCTTGCTGTGCAAAAGGATTTTTTTTATCTTAAAGTCCCAATGGTTCATTTTTGTCCTGGCTTTCCTTGCCTTTGGTGATGTTTCTAGGAAGAAGTTGCTGTGGCTGAGGTTGAAGAGGTTGCTGCCTGTGTTCTCCTCAAGAATTTTGATGGGTTCCTGTCTCACATTGCAGTCTTTCATCCATTTTGAATCTACTTTTGTATGTGGTATAAGGAAATGGTCCAGTTTCATTTTTCTGCATATGGCTGTTCAGTTTTCCCAACACCATTTGTCAAAGAGACTGTCTTTTTTTCTATTGGACATTCTTTCCTACTTTGTCCAAGATTAGTTGACCATAGAGTTGAGGGCCCATTTCTGTTCCATTGATTTATGTGTCTGTTTTTATGCCAGTACCATACTGTCTTGATGATTATAGCTTTGTAATAGAGCTTGGAGTCTGGAAATATGGCACCAGCTTTGGTTTTCTTTTTCAACATTCCTCTGGCTTTTCAGGGTCTTTTCTGGTTCCATATAAAATTTAGGATTAGTTCCATTATTTGAAAAAAATGACGATATTTTGATAGGGATTGAATTAAATTTATAGATTGCATTAGGTAGCATAGGCATTTCACAATAGCTGTTCTTCCAATCCATGAGCATAGAACGTTTTTCCATTTCTTTGTGTCTTCCTCAATTTCTTTCATGAGTACTTTATAGTTTTCTGAGTATAGACTCTTTGCTTGTTTGGTTAGGTTTATTCCTAAGTATCTTATTGTTTCGGGTACAATTGTAAATGGGACTGACTCCTTAATTTCTCTTTCTTCTGTGTTGCTGTTGGTGTATAGATATGCAACTGATTTCTGTGCTTTCCTGACACTTTAGTGAATTCCTGTGTGAGTTCTAGTAGTTTTGGAGTGGAGTCTTGGGTTTTCTACATAAAGTATCTGATAAATTATCATATACTTTCCACATAAATTATAAGATAAAGTATCTTATCATCTGCAAAGAGTGCCAATTCAGATGCCTTTTATTTCTTTTTGTTGTCTGATTGCTGAGGCTAGGACTTCTAGTACTATGTTGAATAGCAGTAGTGATAATGGACAGCCCTGCCATGTTCCTTACCTTAGGGGAAAAGTTTTCAGTTTTTCACCATTGAGAATAATATTCACTGTGGGTTTTTCATAGATGGCTTTGATGGTATTGAGGTATGTACCCTCTATCCCTACATAGTAAAGAGTTTTATCAAGAAATGATGCTGTACTTTGTCAAATGCTTTTTCAGCATCTATTGAGAGGATCATATGGTTCTTGTTCTTTCTTTTATTAATGTATTGTTTCACATTGATTGATTTGTGGATGTTGAACCAACCTTGTAGCCTAGGAATAAATCCCACTTGGTCATGGGGAATAACTCTTTTAATGTACTATTGTATTGGATCCTATTGACTAGTATTTTGGTGAGAATTTTTGCATCCTTGTTCATCAAGGGTATTGGTCTGTAATGCTCCTTCTTGATGGGTTCTTTGTCTGTTTGGGATCAGGATAATGCTGTTCTCATAAAATGAGTTTGGAAGTTTTCCTTCCATTTCTATTTTTTGGAACAGTTTTAGGAGAATAGGTATTCATTCTTCTTTGAATGTTTGGTAGAATTCCCCTGGGAAGACATCTGGCCCTGGACTCTTGTTTTTTTTTTTTTTTGGGGGAGATTTTTGATGACTGCTTTAATCTCCTTACCGATTATGGGTGTGTTTAGATTTTCTGTTTCTTCCTGGTTGAGTTTTGGTAGTTTATCTCCCTCTAGAAACACAATCATTTCTTCCAGATTGTCCAATTTTCTGGTGTATAGTTACTCATAATATGTTTTTATACTTTTTGCATTTCTTTGGTGTTGGCTGTGATCTCTCCTCTTTCATTCATGATTTTATTAATTCCCTACTTTTTCTTTTCTTTTTGATAAGTCTAGCCAGGGGTTTATCAATCTTATTAATTCTTTAAAAGAACCAGCTCCTAGTTTTGTTGATTTGTTCTACTAATTTTTGGTTTCTATTGCTTTGATCTTGATTTTTCCTCTTCTTTTGCTGGGTTTAGGCTTTCTTTGCTGTTCTTTCTCCAGCTCCTTTAGGTGCAGGGTTAGGTTGTGTACTTGAGACCTTTAATGTTTCTTGAGAAAGGCTTGTATTGCTATATACTTTCCTCTCAGGACTGCTTTTGCTGTGTCCCAAAGATTTTGAACAATTGTGTTTTAGTTTTCACTTGTTTCCATAAATTTTTGTAATTATTCTTTAATTTGATGGTTGATCCATTCATTTTTCAATAAGATGTTCTTAAACCCCATGTATTTGAGTTCTTTTCAACTTTCCTCTTTTGGTTGAGTTCTAGTTTCAAAGCATTGTGATCTGAAAATATGCAGGAAATGATCCCAGTTCTTTTAATACTAGTTGAGACCTGATTTGTGACCCAGGATGTGATCTATTCTGGAGAATGTTCCATGTGCACTAGAGAAGAATGTTCATTCTGTTGCCTTGGGATAGAATGTTCTAAATATATCTGTGGTGTCTATCTGGTCCAGTATATCATTTAATGCATTTATTTCCTTGTTGATCTTTTGCTTAGATGATCTGTCCATTTCAGTGAGGGGGTTGTTAAAGTCCCCTACTATTATTGTATTATTGTTGATGTGTTTCTTTGAGTTTGTTGTTAATTGGTTTATATAATTGGCTGCTTCCATGTTAGGGACATAGATATTTAAAATTGTTAGATCTTCTTGTTAGACAGACCCTTTAGGTATGATATCGTGTCCTTCCTCATTTCTTATTATTGTCTTTGGCTCAAAATCTAATTTATCTGCTATAAGGATTGCCACCCCAGCTTTCTTTTGATGTTCATTAACATGGTTAAATGGTTTTCCACCCCTTCACTTCAAATATGGAGGTGTCTTTGGGTCTAAAATGAGTTCCTTGAAGACAGCATATTGGTGCATCTTGTTTTTTTTTTAATCCATTCTGATACCCCGTATTTTTTATTTAGGACATTTAGCCCATTTACATTCAGGGTAACTATGAAAGATATGAATTTAGTGCCATTGTATTGCCAGTAAATTGACTGTTACTGTATATTGTCTCTTTTCCTTTCTGGTCTGTTACTTTTAGGCTCTCTCTTTGCTTAGAGAACCCTTTCAATATTTCTTCTTTGGCATTTATAAATTCTTTTAGTTTTTGTTCATGCTGGAAGCTTTTTATCTCTTCTTCTATTTTCAATGATAGACTAGCTGCATATAGTATTCTTGTCTGCATATTTTTCTCATTTAATGCTCTGAATATATCATGTCCATTCTTTCTGTCCTGTCAGGTCTCGGTGGATAGGTCTGCTGCCAATGTAATATTTCTACCATTGTATATTACAGACTTCTTGTCTCAAGATGCTTTCAGGATTTTCTCTTTGTCATTGAAACTTGTACGTTTTACCATTAGATGATGGGGTGTTGACCTCTTTTCATTGATTTTGAGGGGTTTCTCTGTGCCTCTCGATTTTGAAGTTTGTTGCCTTTGCCATATTAGGGAAATTCTCTATTATAATTTGCTCCAATGTACCCTCTGCCCCTATCTCTATTCTTCTTCTGGGATCCCAATTATTCTAATATTGTTTCATTTTACGATGTCACATCTCTCGACTCTTATTGTGGTCCAGTAGTTGTTTGCCTCTCTTTTGCTCAGCTTCTTTATTCTCCGTAATTTGGTCTTCTATATCACTAATTATCTCTTCTGCCTCATTTATCCTAGCAGTAAGAGCCTCCACTTTTGATTGTACTTCATTAATAGATCTTTTTATTTCAACTTGGTTAGATTTTAGATCTTGTAATTCTCCAAAAAGGCATATTATTTCTCCAGAGAGTGATTCTCTAATATCTTCCATGCTTTTTTTTTTTTAGTCCAGCTAGCACCTTGATAATTGTCATTCTGAACTCTTCTGAGATATTAGTAATGTCTGTATTGATTAGGTCCCTAGCTGTTGTTACTGCCTCTCGTTCTTTCTTTTTTTGTGGTGAGTTTTTCTGAGAACAAAATACTAAGAGGGTAACAACAACCCCAGGAACATATACACTAAACAAATCATAAGAGACTCAAAACTGGTGGGTGGGGAAGAAAGGAGGAAAAAAAGAAAAAAATATATGTATATTAGACTGGTGAATAGAGCAGAACCATAGACTTGATTTTGGGTGTATATTGATCTATTAGGAGAAACTTTCTCCCAAAATTTTAAAGAAAGAAAAACATATATACACAACAATAAGGGCAAACATGATGAAGCAATGAAGTATGACTGTAAAGATGAAAATTAGAAAAGATTCTAAAAAAGGAATTGATAAGGTAAAAAGTTGTTTGCAAAAAGGAAAAAAAAAAGAGGAAAGAATGTGCCCAGGCTGGAGACTAGAACAAAGCCATTCACTAGATTTAGGGTATATTTTATCTATTAGATGAAATTTTATTCAAAAATTTTAAAGAAAAAATATACGTATTATATATATAATACATATAATTATATATATAATATATATATAATACGTATATTTTTTCTTTAAAATTTTTGAAATATATATATTATATACAAACACAAAAATAAGGTTAAATATAATAAAGGGATATAATATGGCTGTAATTATAATTTCATTGTAATTTTATAATGAAAATTAAAAAAGATTTTTAAAAAGGTATTAATAAGGCAAAATAGTTTAAGAATGTTAAAATAGGAAAGAGGAATAATTTAAGAAATAGGATAAGAAAAAAATAAAATAAAATAATTTAACTTTGAAAGATCAAAAGATAATGAGAAAAATAGCCATGAATTCTATGAGTTGCTTTCCCCTAACTCTGGTGTTTAGCAGTTCTTGTTTATTGATGAACTTGGTCTTGGCTGTATGTTCTTGCTGATCTTCTGGAAGAGGGGCCTGTTGTGATTCTCAAATGTCTTTGCCTGAGGTGGAATTGGACTTGCCAGTGGCCAGGCTAAGTAACCTGCTTGAATTCGTTCTTGGGAACTTTTGTTCTCTGAATGCTTTCTGTACAACTTTGGAGGATGGAAATGAAAATGGCAGCCTCCCAATTTCTGGCTGGTAGGAGCTGAGAACTTGGGTCCCCACTCCTCAGTATCCCCTTAGAGAAAAGGGTCAATCCCTTCTACCTCCCTGGTCTCTGGCCACACTCTGACCTCATCCAGCCTGTGACCAAGCATTTTTATCTCTGGTACACAGCCCTGTTTGGAGTCTCCAAACCCAACAGATTCCTACAGCACACTCACATCACTCCTCCCTGCAGAGGGAGGGGGTTTCCCTGGATGTACCACTTGTGGGGTCAACTGTACCTCTGATCACTCTTTAAGGTAACCCTGAGCTGAAAGCCCACTCCTTGGCTCCATCTCCATAGCTGGCTTCCCTGCTCTGATACCTGGCAGCCCTGCCATAGTCAGGCATCTCTGGTCTTTTTGTGTGATCCTGCAGGTCCTGAGACCACACTGTCCCTTTGAGGCCTCCACCCCCCTGCTTAGCCTCTGGAGCGATGTCCCTCAGTGGAGTCAACTTCTAAACTTTCTGATTTTGTGCTCTGCTGCTCTATGGCTTGCCAGGAGTTGGCGCCTCCTGCCAGGGTCTCTCTTTCCATATGTTGCCTTGGATTCCCTTCTCCCCATGTCCTGTCTTCCAGCAAGTGGTCATTTTTCTGTTCCTAGAATTGCTGGTCTTCTTCTCTTTGATCTCCTGTTGAGTTTGTAGGTGTTCAGAATGGTTTGACAACTGTCTAACTGAACTCCTGGGACCAGACGATAATAAGTCTCTTACTCATCCACCATCTTGCCTCAACTCCAAAGCCACTCTCATCTTCTAAGTTTTGTAATGGTTGCACCCCATTTTTGGTGCCAAAAGCTGTCTTAATTACCTTTTGAAAAATAACAAATTACCTTAAAACTCAGTGATTCAGACAATAATCATTTGTTATCTTGTTGAGTTTCTGTGGGCCAGGCAATCAGGAACAGGTTAGCTGTTTGATTTTGGCTCAGAATCTCTCATTAGGTTGCAGTCAAGATGTCAGCCTGGGCTACAGTAATCTGAAAGCTGGACATGGCTGAAGGATCTGTTTCCAGAATGGCTCAATCATGTGATTTTTAGAAGGACACTACAGTTCCTTAGGACTTTCCATAGGGCTACTCGAGTCTGGTCATGTCATAGCAGCTGACTGAGCCCAGAAGAAATAACTCATGTGAGAGTAAGGCAGAAACCATGATACTTTTTAAGATCTAGCATTGGTGTAAAACATTATTTCTGCAGTCATTTAATGGTAATACAAATCAGTCCTGTTAATAGCAGGAGGGAACTAGATAAGGATGTGAACACCAAGAGGCAAAAATCTTTTTAACAGACCTGACTTAACAGGAGATAACCCAGAGATTAGTAATAATAGGTAGCCAAACAGTGGTGTACTGACAAACCAGCTCTTTGAAAAATTAACCAAAACAAAGATGCCCTGATTTGTATTATTTGCCATGGTGTAAAAACTCCTACTAAGGCCATCTTTAAGCTACCAACAGTTTAACAACAGAACTGAAAACATCTCATGCCATGTTAACAACTGACTCTCATGAGTTGGTAAGAGCCAACTCCAGGATACTATTGTCCTCAAGGCTGGAGAGGATGCAGGAAACAAGATGGTTCTGAAAGCAAGTAGGCATAAGACTGGCTCACTTAAATGGATGAAATGGAGGCTCTGGGACAAATCTATAGGGACAGAAAGCACATTAGTAATCATCTGAGAGTGGGAGTAAGAACGGGACAGCAAACTGGAACCAAGAGATCTTTTTGGAGTAATTGAAGTGATATAAAATGGGAGGTTTTTTTGAGATTTTATTTTTTATTTATTTATTTGAGAGAGAGAGAGAGACAGAGAGAACATGGTCAGGGAGAGGGAGAAGAAGGCTCCCTGTTATGCAGGGAGCTGGATGCACAGCTTGATCCCAGGACCCTGGGATCATGACCTGAGCCAAAGGCAGATGCTTAATAGACTGAACCACACAGATGCTTGTTAAAATGGGATTTTGATGATGGTTTCACAACTTTGTACATTCACACACACACATGAAACTGTTACTTTTTTTAAAATAAGGAGCTAGACTATCATCCTGATCTCACCCTAACATACTATGCTATTGTGGGATATCAGAAAAATAGAAGCTTCTCTCTATGTTCTTTGATATTTTAAACATGAAAGTGTCTGAAATGAGCCTGACCTCCTGATGTTTACAACCTTGTATAATCTCTTCCCCTTCAGTGTGGACAAGACCTTTCTTTTACTTTTAGCCAATATATTACGACAAAGGTGATAGAATATCACTCCCATGGTTATATTACGTTATAAGATTCCCTCTTATTAGCAGACCCACTCACTTTTCCCTTGCTGTCTTTGAAGAAGAAAGCTTCCCTGAATCTCACAGTCACAAGGAAATGAATTCTGTCAATAAGCTGAGTAAGCTTGGAAGTGGTTTATTCTACAGAGAAGGATGCAGCCCTGCTAACACCTTAATTATAGCTTTGTGAGCCCCTAACCAGAGGACCCAGCTAAGCTGTGCTTCAACTCCTAACCCACAGCAATTTGAAAGTATAAATATGTTTTGTTTTGAATTGCTACATTTGTGATAATTTGTGATACAATACAATAGAAAAATAACAAATTCTTCTTTAAGTATAATTACACCAAAATTTATGGTTAAATTTATGTACCATCTTTATGCTATTACAATTTTATGAACACATTTTACAGTTGAGTCTCTTCTTTCTAAAATTTTTTATTTTACAGAATAAGTAATTGTCTTAGTTTCCTTTGATTTGTTTTCTATGTACATGTCACTAAACCATCTCTAAACCTTCTCTGTAAGAGAAGCTCTATTTTTAATATGATCAAACAATGGGAAAACTGTCAACTTAATTATTGTTATTGAGAAGTTTGATTCCAGTCTGATCCTCTCTCCTTGCTCCCACCCTGGACAGCTTTTGGGTTATCATTATCTTCTGAATTCTAAAATTTTATGATGATGTGTAGTAGTAATATTTCTACTTTATTCATTATGTTGGACATCCAGCAAATACTTTCAGTAAAAAGAACATACATCAGTTTTTTTATTTACTTTTTTTTTTTTTTTTTGAAAGAAGGGTAATTCCTCCTCTCCATTTTTTCCTTAAGTGGGAGGCACTTCAGGTCCTGTTTTTGCCCTAGAGCCCATATTTCTTGCCTTCTCAAGGACTTTATTTTTACAAATATATCCAGAGATTAATATATCCAAGTTACATATCTGTTTTCCTTTTAAGATTTCAACATTTTACGATTTGCTAAATCAATTATCACTCATCCATCTGCCTTCCAGCCTCCAAAATGTGCATGTGAGCATGTGCGTCTGTGTGTGTGAGTGTGAGTGTGTGTGTGTGTGTGTGTGTGTGTGTGTGTGTGTGTGTTAGCCCCTTTTAAGAGACTACTTTAGGGGCACCTGGATGGCTGTCAGTTAAGCAGCTGCTTTTGGTCTGGGTCATGACCCTGGGGTCCTGGAATCGAGCCCTACATTGAGCCCTGCTCCGGGCTCCTTGCTCTGCAGGAAGCCTGCTTCTTTTTCTCCCTATGCCTGCCACTTGTCTTGCTTGTGCTCTCTTTCTCACTCTCTCTCTCTCTCTCTCTGTGTCAAATAAATAAATAAAATCTTTAAATAAAAAAAAATAAAAGACCACTTTACTGTCATTTCAGTGTATTTTGGGGAAGACCAGAACATAAGCTGTTCATTCTAATTTCCTAATCAGAATCTGACCTCTCTACATTTAACTTTCTTGTTGTTAATGAGGTAAGCAGGAAAGAGCCATTGTTTCTCTTTTACTGATAAAATACTTGAGAGTCATATTGCTTAGGTGACTTGTTTGAGATTACTAAATAGGTCCTGGAATACTCAAGTCTCAGGAGTCATATTTTTTTAAAAAATATTAATTTAATTAAATTAATTAATTAAATTTATTATTATTCTTTTTTGCCTATAATATATTGATTCATAATTCTGGCTAGTAGCCTCAAAGATTAGTAAATTTGGAGGTGACTATCTATTCTGGTGTTTCCTAAAATGCACCCCATACCATGCTAGTCCCAGGAGAATCTCTGTAAAAAAAAGATTCCATAATCAATCATATTTGAGAAACACTTTATGCTAATGGTTCTATGACACTATTAATTGTAGGAAATTGTTATTAAGATTTAATAACAGAGTTTGGTGAAGCTGTAAGGAAGAGTGAGAAAGAAGCATATCAAAAACTGTATTATAAGAAAGATAGAATTTGAGAAATGTAAAATGGCTTTTAGTAAATCTTAGAATTGAGAAAATGAACTGTATTTACTTTCCAGAGTTGTTTATATATTAAAGACTTTGAAAATGGTAATAAAGAAATCTGGTAAGAGTATTTAGTTCGGTGTTTCTCAAATGAATTTTACCATTAAAACCCTTTTTCATTTAATACCAATTAATATTCCAAGTAATTTTGAAACCTCCATTGTTCCTTAACCCCCCAACCCCATAGTATATAATCAAGCACCCCTCACAACCCTGGTGCAGCAGCTCTTTCTGCCCATGGGTCCTGTCCCCATGCTTTAAAAAACCACCATTTTGCACCAAAAAATAATATCCCAAGTAATTTATTTATTTATTTATTTTTTTTAAAGATTTTATTTATTTATTTGTCAGAGATAGAGCACGAGCGAAAGCGAGCACAGGCAGACAGAGTGGAAGGCAGAGTCAGAGGGAGAAGCAGGCTCCCCGTGGAGCAAGGAGCCCGATGTGGGACTCGATCCCAGGACGCTGGGATCATGACCTGAGCCGAAGGCAGCTGCTTAACCAACTGAGCCACCCAGGCGTCCCTCCCAAGTAATTTATTAATTCAATAACTATTTGTTGAATTTTCTGCCATTTGTAGGATACTATGCTGTGCACTGAATATTGGGCATGATGATAGAACAGTTCAGGGCTTCATGGAGTTTAAGTGAGATGGGTGTGTATCTAACAGAGGTTTTAGCCTAATCTGAAAATTAGCTGTTTACTTTGAAGAACTGAGATTCAAATTAAAGCCAGAAGGAGGAGTATGAGTTAGTTTTTTGCAGGGTGTGGGAGTGGGGAAGGGAATAGGGAAGTCAAAGAGCATTCCAGGAATCAGTAGTGCTATTTCAGACTCCACAAGAAGAAAGCTGAGCTTTCTTCCTACATTTACAGACAAGGAAAGTATAACCCAGAAAAGTTAGAATTAAAAAATGTCAGTCTTGAATGGAATCTTAGACATCTAATCCAATACTGTGCCTGGCACACAAAGTACCTTGACCACATCTTAGGTAAATAGTTGTCTTCCTTTTTTGAACCAGCAGTTTTCAGAGGTTAAGAGATACCTGAGCCTTTTTTTTTTTTTTTTTTTTGCAGGCTTGTAAAATATTTTTTAAAAGGCTAAGATAGGATTATTTTAAATTTATAATATTTACACCAAATGAATATCTTTTGATACACATCTAAAAACACCAAGGAAACACAACATCATATAGAGATAATGCCGAAAGTTTTGACATGTCTTTTATGAATGCGAGACTCAGACTGAATTATACCCCTAAGTCTCATCCCATCTTCCTTTACAGTATAGGTTTTATAGAAAGTCACTATCTCTATTTTATAAGTTGAACTGATAATGTAGCATTCACCTATTGGGCTATCTCTTGAGACATATAGAACAAACAAGTCCTCTTCCTCTTCCATCAAAAAACCCCTTTATGTATGCATAGACATTCACTGTGGGGTACCATTGTTGAAATATGTCCAATATCTTTAAGCATTGCTCAGATGCCAGTTTCTCAGACTTTTATTCTTCTACTTCATCTTCTAATATCTTGGGAAACCTAGGGGTTTGCCTTCATTGGCTCTATGATGTTCCTCTGTCCATACTGTGGCTTAACTTTCTGCTTGTTTAAATGTGGTTTCTGAACCCTCTCAGGCAATTTGATTCATTTCATACTAACTGACAGGGCATCATTTCCCCACTACTGCCCTATCCTGTCATCATCTTCAAATAGTGAATTCTTACTATTCACTAGTAAGAATGGATTCTTTGAGCAAAACAAAATTAAGATTGCATGTTATTCTACCATCTTGGTATCCCAATGTAACATGTGTACCCTAAGTCTATATTTCAACCAGTCTGACATCCTCATGGGTCACACTCATGCCAGTCACTATTTTTCTTTGTTCTCTTTCCAGTGGCTCCATGTAAGATATCCTTCCCCTCCTTTTGATGTCTTAGAACACATTCCCTCCAATGTCCCTCTTATATATTATACTGGAAAAGCCCATTTTGATCATTACTGAAGATAAAAATGCACAATGTGAATACATGGGAAAACTGGTCTCTCATTAATTCTAGAGAGTTCTCCATCACACCTAAATTCCTGGAACATTTCTCATCTGAGACATGTAATTGTTGCACAGCATAACCAAAGATCTCCAAATGTGATAAGTTCATGAAGGCTTCTAGAAGAAAGTCTAGGTCAGGATCTCTATCTATAAGATCCTTGGGAAGTATCAGAGCCCAAGAGAATGAGAAAATTTGGTGATAATCCTTTGGATGATTAGATAGTTGTTTTTAATTACTCATTCACTTTGCCATGGCTTCCGATAAAAGTAGGCAGAGTATCTTAGCTGGGTTCATTGGATATTGGCCTAGGTCCAGTGAACTGCTTAGGCCAAGTTAGTGTTAGCAGAGGTGATGCAGCTGAGGCTTCATAAGTGCTTGCCTGGAGTTCTTTAAATCTTGTGCTTTGGCTAACTATCATGAGAAGAGCAAGCCCCAGGCAAACATGGGTCCCAGAACAACAGACTGAACCTGACCTGACATGAGGCCGAGCTGCCTCGGCCAACTAACAGACTGGTTAGTGAACAATGTTTATTGTTATAAGTTACTGACATTTTGGAGTTACTTATTATGTAGCTTTACCATAGCAGAGACTTGAATGATAAAAATCTTCCTTTATACCATATTTAATAAAAATGCCTTCAGGATAATTGCCTTTATTATCCCCTTGGAAAAATTTCTATTATTACATGTTAAATTGTGTCCCAAAAAAGATATGTTGCAGTCTTAACCTCCAGGTCCTTGAATGTGAACTTATTTGGAAATAGAGTTTTTACAGATGTAATCAGGTTAAAATGAGGTTATACCTGATAGGTTGGACCCTAATCCAGTATAACTGGTACCCTTATAAGCAGGAAAAGCAGAAATGGAGATGGAGAAACATGAGGAAATCACTCTATGATCACAGAGGCAGAGATTGAAGTGATGCCTCTGCAAGCCAAGGGATGCCAAGGATTGACATGCCCCATTAGATGTGAGGAAAAGGCAAAGGATTCTATACAGGGTCTCAGAGGGAGCAGAGATCTGCTGATACCTTGAATTCAGACATCTAGCCTCCAGAACTACAAAAATATACTCAGTTTTTGATACATTATTATGGAAGCTGTTGGAAACCAATACCATTTTCCTAATGCCCCTGAGCCCCTAAGTTTTTTCTGTCTTTGTAAAATGCCTTATTTGTACCACTGGTATGCCTTTATCATGTTCTACCTATTATCAGAGTTACTTCTGTCTCTCATGCCAAGCTGCACACACCTGAGACTTTGTACATTTTCCATGATAATTAAGTGAGTTAACTTATCTGAAAATGTTTTGTGAACTGCTAAATTGCAATACAACTGTTGGGTTGTTTTATGTTTATTAATTTGAACTTTGTCACATTCCATCATTCGCTCAGTTCATATTTATCAAGTGCCTACTACTGAGTGCCAAGCATGGCTCCAGGTGAAGTGGATACCATGCATGGAGTTTATAAACAAAGTAAATTCATCATGTAAGATTAAACAAAGTGCTGTGATGGAGAATAATTGGGGGCATCTACTTTAGAGAGATATGACAGCCTTCTCTGATGAGGTGATATTTAATTTGAGACCTGAATAATAAAAACATGTCATCAGTGCGAAGAGGCAGGAAAAAAGTTATTCCAGGCAAAAGAAACAGCAAACTCTAAACTCCTGTTTGAAGAAAGAGTATGACTCAAAACTAGAGACAGATGGAAGGCAAAGGAAACTAGACCAAAGTGAAGTGGGTTCAGATCTGTTGATGTTTGAGAGGGAGTTAGGGGCCAGTCTTCTAGGGTCCTGCAGGCTGTGGTTAAGAGTATGGGTTTTTATTCTAAATGTAAAAGAGTTTTCATCCTTTTTAGTGGCTGCATAATATTCCACTGTGTATATAGACCATATCTTCCTTATTCACTCATCTGTTGAAGGGCATCTTGGCTCTTTCTACAGTTTGGTGATTGTGGCCATTGCTGCTATGAGGGCACTGGGGGTACACATGGCCCTTTTGTATCAACATAGACAGGACTGGAGGAGATTATGCTAAGTGAAATAAGTCAAGCAGAGAAAGTCAATTAGCATATGGTTTCACTTACTTGTGGAACATAAGGAATAACAGGATATTAGGAGAAGGAAAGGAAAAATGAATTGGGGCAAATTGGAGGGGGAGACAAAGCATGAGAATCTGTGGCCTCTGAGAAACAAACTGAGGGTTTTGGAAGGGGGGTATTTGGGGGATGGGGGAGCCTGATGGTAGGTATTAAGGAGGGTGTGTATTGCACAGAGCACTGGGTGTGATGCATAAACAATGAATCTTGGAACACTGAAAAAAAAATGTAAACAAACAGATAAATAAATAAATGCAATAAGGGAACTACTGGAGGATTTTATGTAAAGGGCTAAGATAGAATTTAAATTAAAAAATTCATTTGGCTTCTATGATGAAGTAGGTGGTGGTTGGTGGAAGGAAGAGCAAGAAGAAAGTAATTAGGATGAGTCTGTGATAATTATCTGGGTGAAAGGTGGATGATTACATGAATTAGAGTAACATCAGTGATAATATTGGTAGGTTGGATTAGGATAGGTAGGTTATGTGGTTTCTTATCTGTGTGGTACCTCTTTAACTGAAATGCAGAAGATAGGTTTTGGAGGAAAGTTAGGAGTTCACAAAAAACTTCCCTTAATGTTTCCCTCACAAAGGTCAATTCTGGGTCCAAATATAAGGGACAGAATTGGGACAAAAGTTCTGACCCAATGGATATGGAAATTAGGTGTCAACTGAACCTTATGCTTTGGAACAGGGTTTGGCAAACCTTTTCTTTAAGGAATAGATAGTAAATATTTTAGTCTTTGCAAAGCAAGAAGTGTAATATTGGATATGATGTAGATATTTATAATCATTTAAAATATAATCATTTAAAATTATAATCCTCTAAAAATATAAAATCTATTTTTAGGTTGGAGAGCCATAAATGAAACAGGAAAGTAACTGGATTTGGTTTGTGTAAGGTTTTTTATTGACTCTTGGTCTAAGTCAGTAGTTGACATACTACTGTTCATGGACCAAATCTAGCCAGCCACTTTTTCTGTAAATAAAATTCTTATTTACATAGCTTTATGCCTATTTGTTTATGTATTATCTATCCCGCCCTAATGACAGTGTTGAGTAGTTGCAACAGAGACCATATTTCCTATTTCGTTTGGGTTGTCATAACAAAATACCATAAACTGGATGGCTTAAACAATAGAAATTTATTTTCTCATTGCCCTGTAGATTGGAAATCTGAGATCAAAGTGCCAGTATGGATGGGTTTTTGCAAGGACTCCCTTTCTGGCTTGTAGATGGCTTCCATATTGTTGTATGCACACATGGCCTTTTCTCAGTGTGTGTACAGAAGGAAAAGAGAAATAAAGCTCTAAGGAGTTTCTTCTTACAAGAGTACCAATCTTATCATGAGGGTTCTACCCTCATGACCTCATCTAAACCTAACTACTTCCCCAAATCCCCACCTCTAAATATCATCATATTAGTTATCTAATCAGGGCTTCAACATATGAATTTGTGGGGGGAGCATAATTCAGTCTACAGCACTATATACCTCACAAGCCTAGGAGATTTATTATCTGACCTTTCAGAGAAAACATTTGCCATCTCTGATCTAGATAAGAATGCTTGAGCTCCCTTCTTCCATCCTGAGGAAAATCTATTATCTTCTGTATGTTTTCTGCAAACCCCTAAGGGGCTTCTTTTCTCATGATTCCCCCTAAATCTGAGTGCTTATACTCAGACATTAGATCATTTCACCATTCCATACATGGTCTACTTATTCAGCACTGTTTTCACAGAGGGAAAGTTCTACTTCATTCTGTGATGTCTATAACTGTTAAAACAAAATGCAAGTAAACAGCATTGTTCTAGGACTTCATGGGACAGTTAGGCTTTAAGGATATGGAGGGGACATACATTACAAAATAAAAAGAACTTGACCTCCATTATTGGACGTTCTCACATTTTTCTTCTTTAAAATGTCCCCTTACCACACTGGCTAATGTAGATGCCAATCTCTCACCAAGATACTCTACTCTCTTCATTTTTTCTCTTCTCCTTTTCCTACTTTGCTTTCCCCTATGCCCCAGATCCCAGTTTCTTCCTCTTACTAAGTGGCTGAGTTACTTTAAAAAATTTCTTTCTGCCAGTCTATGATAGGTTACATCTTTTACTCCCAAGAGACATACCAATATTTCTTTTTCTGGCTATTGTAAAAATGTTGTAATAAAAGTTAGCTATTAATTTTGTAAAGATTCTTTTTCTTAAATCAAAACTGCTTCCTTCTTAAGGAAAATTCTGTTTCTATACTTAAGATAAAACTTCTTTTTATCTCAACACTGAAATATCATGGGTGTTGAACAGTTGTCCTCTGCATAGTTACCTGCTGTACTATCTTGCCACAGTTATGACAGTTCTATAATGGGAGAAATTCTTGGTTCACTATTTTGTGTCACACAGTATACTAGATATGTGACTTACAGTATAGTACCTCATTTAATGCTTACCCATCTCTCCTAGGTAAATCCTTGTTTCCCCATTCTGCAGATGAGAAAACTGAGGTTCAGATGCCTTTGTGTCCAAAGTTACATCTTTAATAAATGGGATTTGAACCCATCTTTCTGTTGTTAATTTTTGAACTGTTTTCACTGCACCACACAGTTTTGAATCTGGCTAATCTTTTATGGAGCACCAGATATAAACAGAGGAAAATATATCATTTTCTGGGGAGCAAGAAAATGAAGAAATATTAATTGATATTTTTAGATACTTTCAACTGTTGGGCCAGATTGTGGAATGGGGAAATGACAAATATCATATTTCTGTTCCAAAAAGGACAATATACCACATAAGTAGTTCTCCTTTGGTTAGTATATGAAGCAGGTGTGGGGGAAAATATGAGAAACAACCTTGTGGGCTCCAGTGAGGAAACACTTCAAAAAATATCATTTGATTAAGAGACAGCCCGCATGATTCAATGAGGAGGCGGAGGTATTGCCTTGGAAAAGCATCAGATAAAGAAATACTAAATGCCTGTAGAAGTGTCGTGGGTATGGGGGCTAAAAACAGCTTGTGGAATGGCAAACTTTCTGAAAAACATGGC
Organism: Mustela nigripes; assembly: GCF_022355385.1. Taxonomy (NCBI): domain Eukaryota; kingdom Metazoa; phylum Chordata; class Mammalia; order Carnivora; family Mustelidae; genus Mustela; species Mustela nigripes. The sequence continues at coordinate 24,878,870 of NC_081557.1, read as the reverse complement.
AACAGCAAGTGTCCGTAAATGGCAACTTCACTCTCTGTGGATGAGTGGGAAACAGCAGAGGATAATTTTTAGATTGCTTGTTTTTTACGTTAGTGGAGTGAAGTGATGCCATTGGAAATATTAAGAAGGATGAAAATGTGTTGGTGACGAAAGAACACTTATGAAAATAGAATAGCACTAGGACATGGTAACCTGATGGAGATCACTCGATGACTAAATAGGGAATATTGTTGATACCTGAAAACTAGTGCTCTTAGCCATTTAACCAGAATAGAATCCCTTTCATCAGCAGCACATTGATATAAAACAGTGTTCTCCACAACAAGAGGCCTTTTTGAGTTTACTTCATTATCTTTAGATAACAGAATATTTCAGTTACTTGAATGCTTGAAGAATGGAGGGGATTCTGGGCAATTATATTTTCTGATGATTTGTTTATCTTTTTTCACAAATGTCCAGATATCCTTTCTGTTTCAGTCTAATGGAGGATTGGAAATCTAGTTAGCCTTCAAGATTTCTATGGATTAATAAAGACTCCTTCCATTCAATATATTTTTGTTAATAAATTACAAGGTAGCAGGTTTTGTGGTGGGTGTGGATGACTTAAAGATGGGAAACCTGCCCTTGTACTATTCAAGAAAAAGAGAAGTAGCCATTGATACTGAAAGAAATTGGGATGACAACAGGTTAAAATCAACACATTCTTGAAGCTAACCTAAGAACCATAGAACAATATATTCTGTGATCATAAAACTCCATCTTCTAAACATGAAAGCAAAATATGTCAGATGGAAGACTATATTTAGTTATAGTCTGGTTGGTTAAGCTTAGTGTATATTAAAATATAATAAAGATAGTATTGAATTCAAGTTCAATCTTACTATTTCTTGTTAATTTTTAAAGTATTATTATTTGCTTGGTTCTAATTGTCTCAGATTATTAGGATAGAATAAAATATCTCTACCACTTAAAAATATTTTATTCATTTATTTGAGGGAGAGAGCATGACAGGGGGAGGGTTAGAGGGAGAAGCAGACTCTCTGCTGAGCAGTGAGCCTGACTGGGACTTGATCCCAGGACTCTTGGATCATAACCTGAGCCAAAGGCAGACACTTAACAACTGAGCCACCCAGGTACCCCTTTACCATTTTTCAATAAGAAAAAACCACAATCTTTTAGCAAAGAAAATGGGTCAGGGAAACTTTCTGAGAGCTAGGCATATTTTGGGTAAAGAAAATGTTTTTAGGAATTTATGGTTACTCTCTATTTGAGAAACACCGAAAAAGTTTTATTTTCTCACGAAAGCATGGAAATAGTCAATAATAGATATTGTGTTTGCATCATACCAAGTGATTTTCTTAAATTATAAGCACTGGAATCAGGACTTTTAAATTATGTTTTATTAATGGGGCATATTGGATGAATATTTAGCACACCATAGTTTCAAAGGTCTCTAGTCTCTCACCCCACCTTTAAATTCCTTAATAGAGCAGGATTAAAAACTTAGAGAAAACTTTATTTCTTTTTCCTTCGTCTTAATACTCTCTGCATTAATTCTCTTTTCTCAGAGTCTTGGAATTCTCCTTTACACAGTCAAATACTTAAGTTTTGGGCCTCTCTTTTCCTTCTGTTTTATAAAATCTACATTCAGCTGTTTTTTTAACTAGTATGGATTTTTTTTTAAGGCCTAGGTTATAATAAAGTAACTTATAGCAGTTTAATCTGTGTGAGATATCAAAAGACCATTCACACCTAAACAATGAACTTACACGAAATGAATAGGGCCCTTTGTAAAATTTTACTACCAGCTTCTATTGAATACCAACTGCAGTGTGGAAGACACTGTAAGGCACTGGATAGAATTGGGAAGCAGGATACAAAAATGGATAAAACACAGGGCCTATTATGGAGTTAAGGTGGGGACTAAAATATATCATGCATGACTAGGACATGATGTTGAATCAAGTAAATGCTGTAAGAGAAGATCTAAAAATTCAATTGCTTTTCAAAAGCAGAAGAAATCATATCTAATTGAAGGGATATTGGGGCATGACTTTGTGGAGGAGTTCATGTAAGTTGAGCTTCATGAATGACTAATATTTTAACAGACGAAAAGTAAAGTATCCAGATGTCAAGAACATCTTGACATATTGTATCATGAATACAAATATGGCATCAAAAACCTTCAGGGTATGTCTGGAGGAATGGTTTATGGTTCAGTTTGGCCGAAGAGGTGGGTTTTCAAACTTTGGTTAGTAGTAAAACTTCTTCTTTTTTTTTTTTTCCTTCTTCAAATGAAATGTTAAGCTGAACTCTAAAGTATAATATAAATCAAAATAACTCCGCTGCTCTAGTTAAAGTGTGTGTGTCTGTGTGTGTGTGTGAGAAAGAGAGAGAGAGAGAGAACACACAACCAGGAGTATATTAATGTCCTCAAGCTGCCATAACAAATTATCAAAAACTCAGTGGCTTAACACAACAGAAATGTATCCTCCCACAGTTCTGGGGGCTTAAAGTATGAAATCAAGGTGTTGTCAGGGCCATCCTCCCTTTGAAAGCTGTAGGGAAGAATCCTTTCTTATCTCTTGCTAGCTTCTGGTGGTTGCTGACAATCCTTGATATTCCTTGGTATGTGGCAGGATAACTCCAATCTCTGTCTTCATGTGGCCTTCTCCCTTATGCCTGTGTCTCTGTCCATTTCCTCTTCTTATTAAAACCCTGTCATATTGGATTTTGGGCTCACTCTAATTCAATATACTCATCTTAACAAATTACATCTATAAAGATCCTACTTATGTTCATAGGTACCTGGGGTTAGGACTTCATCTTATCTTGTTGGGAGACACAATTTAACATCTAACAGGAAACTTTCTTAAGATTCTGAGTTTTTTTTTTTTTTAAAGATTTTATTTATTTATTTGACAGAGAGAAATCACAAGTAAGCAGAGAGGCAGTCAGAGAGAGGAGGAATCAGGCTCCCCGCGGAGCAGAGAGCCTGATGCGGGGCTCGATCCCAGGAAACTGGGATCATGACCTGAGCCGAAGGCAGAGGTTTTACCCCATTGAGCCACCCAGGCCCCCCAAGATTCTGAGTTTTTATAGAAAGAACCTAGATGTCCATCAACAGATGAATGGATAAAGAAGACATGGCATATATATATACAATGGAATACTATGAAGCCATCAAAGGAAATGAAATCTTGCCATTTGCAAAGACGCGGATAGAGCTAGACGGTATTATGCTAAGTGAAATAAGTCAATCAGAGACAGACAATTATCATATGATCTCTCCGATATGAGGAATTTGAGAGGCTGGGCAGGGGTTTGTGGGGAGTAGGAAAGTTAAAAATGAAACAAGATGGGATTGGGAGAGAGACAAACCATAAGAAACTCTAAATCTCACAAAACAAACTGAGGGTTGCTGGGGGTGGGGAGGTAGGGATAGGGTGGCTGAGTGATGGACTTTGGGGAGGGTATGTGCTATGGTGAGTGCTGTGAAATGTCTAAGCCTGATGATTTACAGATCTGTCTGTATGCCTGGAGCAAATAATACATTATTACATTAATAATGCATTAATTAAAAAAAAGAGGGGAAAAAAAAAGATTCTGAATTTCTCTTGCTACAATTACTCCTCTTTCCTAAAATGAGCCCTGAAACTTTTTAACTGAACCTGAGGACTGCTCACTGGAGACACTGAGAACCACTGAGCCATGAGGGAACCTGTTCCCTCCTCAGCTGATCAGTAGAATCACCTAAAATACTTCTTATATACAAAGTCCTTGAGGTCCACCCCAACGAGCTGAATCAGAATCTTGGAGTCTGTGTTTCTATGAAGCATTCTGGGGAAACCTTGTGATTGATTAGCCATATTCATAATAAACATTGAGTTGGAGCAGAGGGATATTTTGGAAAATAGACTGAAAAGGCAGATTATGGAGAACTTTGATACCAGTCTGAGGAAACAGTCATTTCAAGGAGAGTTTATGGTGACTTTTTACAGGAGATCCTTTTTAACAATACACTGGGGAATACACAGGACTGTTCCCCACAGTGAGTTCCTAAGAGACTCAGTCTGGAGTTCATATGGGTCCCCATCTTCTGGGAGAGCTCCCGAGCACACGGTGGGAACACCCTGTGTCTGAGGGGTGCCCTGCAGGCTCTAGGGCTGGACAGCCCTCATTATGCTGGCTGAGGAAGAAGTGCCTTCTTCAGCAGTTGTCTTGTGTTTCCTCATTAGGGTTGCTTCCACCTTGAGCACACGTGTGGGAGCGCGCAAGGGAAGTCAGCATAGGAAGATAACTGCCGGGGCCTAATGGGCGGATGGGCCGCAGGGGAGGGAAGGCATGCTGTTGGTGACTCAGAGTCAGCAAGAGGTGGATGTCACCAGCAGGAAGTTGGAATCAGGAGGCATTGCCGGGTACTTTTCCATCCTTCCCCCTACTTGATTCCAAGGTCCAGGATGCCAAAATGCACAGGCCAAACTCAGGCTGTTTCCTAGAGCTGCACAAACTGTTAGGACTGACTTGAGCTGGTCAAAATAAAACAACAGAAGAACCTGTCAGAATCCAGTGACAAATGTACAGCCCTGGTTATGCAGATGGCTGTTTTGACTGATGATTAGACCAGGTGTTTGTGACCAACAACCTCCTACTATTTCTCACCATAAATAATACTCTACTTCAATCAGGAAAAAAAAAAAAAAGAATTTTTGCTGGGTGTTCTTTAAAAACATAAGTTGTGCCATTGAAACCTTACAGCAAATCTTGAAGACAGTTGTCCCATTTTATAGATGAGGACTCAGAGGCTGGGGAATGTTTGCCCTCTCCCCTGCTGTCGGTAGGGTGCAGAGCTATAATTCATCTCTGACTCTATCTGGCTCCAAAGCCCATACATTCTCAACTAGTCCAGGCTCCCTTCTCTATCAAATGCTTGCCTTTGCTGTTTCAGCTGTGCATTCTCCTGTGCTCATCTTGGCTCAAGTTTTTATTTCTCTTTTTTACAGGGGCCTCTTCTCTACCTCTCCATGTTTTACCCTTTTTTTTCAGAACCCTATGCAGTAAGAAGACACCATGAGAAGTCTGGATTCAGACCATATTCCATTGCCATCCTGGCTGTGTGAATTGAGCATGTTGCTTAATTTCTCTGAGTCTTCCTCATTCATAAGGAGGTAATGCCTGAAATTACTTATAAGTTACAGTTATGAGTACTCTGTAAAAGAATATGTGAAAAATGGTTCACATTATACGAATGCATATATTATTACTCAAATCGAATTCTTTCTTAAAAGTTCCTTCTCCATTAATTTCTGGCTTGTTTGCCATCCAGTTCCTTTTGCACTTGCTGTCTGTTTGCAGTGCATAGTAGCTATGCAATTGCTTGCTATTTGTTTCATGTCTGTCAGCTCTATATTCCAGAAGAGGATTTAAAGTACTTGTGGGCATTAGTCATTGCTTATTTTGTTCTTTTCTACATCTTTTGCTGGACACTTGCTTAGATGCTCAATAACTACAGACTGAAAATCCCTTATCAAAGTCAAAACAATCAGATTCTTTTCTACATGTACACCCAAACTCTAACTAGGAAATTGTTCTTAATTTTATATCAGCTCATATATTAAAAAGTTGGTTGCTTCTCCCATATTCCTTTTCTTTTTCAAACCCATTCCTTCTCTTTTTTCTTCTTTTCTATAAGCATTTCTTGAATAACTTCTAAATTATTAATACTGAAAAAACTGCTGTGTTGGATAATCATCTACAAGGGCTAGATATAAAAAGTGATGGTACCCTGAGGCTTGAACTCACAACCAGCCACTTCCCACAATCACAGTTAATTTTACAAAGTTCCTGGGAAAGATATGGGACAAAGAAAGGAACCAGTTAAAATTACACAACTGCTTTTTGTTTGTTTTTGCCTTAAATTGCTTGGCTGCACCCCTAGCTCATCTGTAATGTTTGCAGTTGCAGGGAATTCTTTGGACTAGACCAAGTTCCCAAAGTATAGTCCTTAGATCACTTCCATAAGAATCACATGAGGAAGATACCTCAAATTATGTTAATCAGAACAGTTCCAAAAGAAGGCCATGATGGAAAGATCCCCAAGATGCCACAAAAAGGCCAATAGGCGTAGAAGGAAAAAAAATATGCCTCAGAAAAAAAATTGTGTGTGTGTGTTTTAAATAGTTTATCTACTATATCTGTATCTTATTTTTAATCAAATTAATACATATTTTAATGCATATTTAAAATCCAAAGAGCATGTTTTTGAATATATATGTACATATATATACACACATATCTTTGAATATATATGTATATGAGATACATATACTTTTATATATTCATATATCTCAATATATATCCATTCTATATATAATGTGTGTATATGTGTATATGTATATAACCAGCAAAGCTTTGTCCCCTACTTTTGCCTACCCTTTACTAACCTCCAGATCTACTTCTCACAGGAATTCATTCCAACTCTCATATCTGTTTATTTTCACTAGTTACCCACAAATTTCTGAATAACATGCTCATATTGCCACTTCTTGGTTTCTTAATTTTAGACATTAATTGCCTGTCTTAAGGTAAATAAAGATTTAGCTTTCTTGTGATTCCTACTTTCTAGAGATTCATGTTTTACAGTTTTGAGAGATTTCCTTTTATCTTTTCTCAAATAATTTCATCACTACTCTGTTTTTCAGGTGTCCCTGGTGTCCACATCAGTACCATATGCCCTCACCCTTCCTGTTTGTTTTTCTTTCTCCTTCTCCATTTTCTTCTTACTTGCTTGTGTACTTTCTTGGAGACTTTCTTGACTCCCTCTTCTAAACCTCCTGTTGCATGGTTCACATTGGATACTTTTAATTGCCAAGAGTGCATTCTTTTCTACTTATTCCTTTTTTCATGGCATACTCTTCTTGTTTACTAGAAACAAAATCTTCAATTTCTTTTCCTAACCATGAGAATATTAAGGATAAACTTGTTTGTTCCTGTTTGTTTGCTTGTTGGCATTTTTTCTTTCATGTTGAAAGCTTTTATTAAATGCCCGCTAATCCTTGGGGCGCCTGGGTGGCTCAGTGGGTTAAAGCCTCTGCCTTCCACTCGGGTCATGGTCCCAGAGTCCTGGGATCGAGCCCCGCATCGGGCTCTCTGCTTAGCAGGGAGCCTGCTTCCCCCTCTCTCTGCCTGCCTCTCTGCCTGCTGTGATCTCTGTCTGCAAATAAAATAAATAAAATATTAAAAAAAAAATGCCCGCTAATCCTTAACTGCCAATTCATGTTCAAGTGTGAGGCATTAAGAAACCAATAGAAAGTCCTGTGTCTAATGAATGAATCAGTAGACTACTATTGGGTGATTAAATGGTGAATGAGTTGTTTTGATAGGAGGATCCACTAAATGTCATGAATTTTTGGTGGGAAAGGGTGGGGGTATTCAGTTTACCAAGGGGGAAAAGAATCACCCAGTATTTTTCTTAGAAGGAATGTCTCATGGAATCTTATAGGCTATGGCAAGGAATTTAAGTGTGATGGGCAGCCCCATGAGGGTTTTATGTGGTGGAGCGATAGGTTTATATATATACGTATATATTTTTAAAGATTTTATTTATTTATTTGACAGACAGAGATCACACGTAGCAGAGAGAGAGGAGGAAGCAGGCTCTCCGCTGACCAGAGAGCCTGATGCCAGGACGCTGGGATCATGATCCGAGCTGGAGGCAGAGGCTTTAAACCACTGAGCCACCCAGGCGCCCCAGGTTTATATTTTTAAGTAACATTAAGCCTGTATCATATAGGAATAAGTGGAAAATTAGAGAAATTAGTTATATGGGGAGTAGTCCAAATGACATTTGATGTTCCATTCTTTACCAGGTGGCCTGAATATTCCTGAGGAGTCCACTTTGTCCTTTGCAAAGAAACTTGAGGTTTTTCACAAAAAGCCCAGCAGATGAGGAGTTACCATTTATAATCTCTGAATCACTTAAAGCCCACAAGGTAATAATGGGGCTCCTTAAATTTGTTTTTTGCTATTTGATTTTGGAATAGCCTAATATGAAGCTACCTACCTCCAAGCAGCACGGGCTAACTTACTCATCAGGTCTATTTCAGTTTAGCTGAAATTATAAAAGGTAAGGTTTTTCATTCACTCATTCATTCATTCATTCATTCATTTATTCATTCCACTAATAACTTTTATATAGAATACAGTCTAGTTATCACACTAGTTAGCTTAACTTTATGGTTGGAAATTCTTTACATCTTTTACTAATAAAAAAATAAGAAAAACAAGTCACTAATTAGAAAATTGGGTAATTTGTAGTTAATTAGTTTATACAGACAGATGTTTCAAAATAAGGTTACTAAAGGAAAAACATGATTAAAAATAACCCTTGAGAGGCAGTAGAGGATAATGATTAAGAAGACAGAGTGCCTGAGTTCAAAGCCTGACCCTTCTTCCACTTACGAGGTGAGTACCCTTGGAGAAATGACTTAATATCTCTGAGTCTTAGTTCACACTTATACAGAATAGAAACAATAAAAATAGAACCTACTTCATGGGATTGTTGTGAGTACTTGAGTGAAGTTATTATTATTACTTTGAGGACAAAATACTTGGGAACTCACTACTTTAGATGATAAAGCTTGAGAATGTGTCTAGTTGGCGGAACCAGGCAGGCATTTCTAACACATCAGGAAAGCAAAATAAGTCTATATTAAAGTAATCCATACTTCTAGTGTAGGAGAACTAAGATGTTCTCAAATTGTATGGAGCTCATGAAGGGCAAAGTCCTGAAGTGCTTGAGTCTTGAATTAAGTCTTCAAACTATAAGCTTCAGAGTAGAAGCGAATGTAGGAATCACCCAGTTCAACCACCTTTATACAGCCCTTCACATTCCTCACCTAGTGGGGAGTAGGACAAGGAGAAAAAGGAAGAGAATAGAAGGTTGATTAATGAAGAGTTAACTGCTGTGGACAATTGGTGCTCAACACTGCAGGGGGCCTCAGAGAGGCCAGCTGGAGTTGTTTCAGATTTGTTACATTTGAAGGGCCAGGAAGCTGAGATATTTTTCCTTCTGCTTTTGTTAAGGAGTGCTGCTATGGTTGGAGGCTTACTCTCCAGCAATTCTATCCTAACCCATGTGTAGATCAGGCATACTACTACATTGAGAGAAGCCCTCAGGCAAAATCATAGAAGTCTGAAGTAAAACTATTGGCCCATCTAGAAACAATAAATATAGTGGTATGTGGGTAATGATGAACAGCATCTGTTACAGACCACGCTTTCCCCCTCTGAGACTGACTAGCATCCTCTCCTAAATTTATTCCATTCTCTTACTGATTCTTCAGTGTGTGGATGGCCATAATTTCTTCATAAAATAAAAAGAGGATTACTAGCCCAAGGTACGTACAGTCCCCACTATTGTAGATGGTCCTGAAGCTACTACTGATATTTATTATCTCCTTCCTCTTACGTCCATCTGGAGTCCTCTCATCTTCATCCAGTACTTCTGCTTGTCTAGGTTGCTTGCCTTATAGAGTGACCCAGACCTTCATCCCTGAAAGTTTCAAGTTCTTTATTACTTGGCCCTTGTTAGTATGTGGTTCCAGAAATTAACAGTTCTGTGTTTATCAACAGTCTGGACATAAGCCTAAACCACTGAGTTCCATGCATACTCTTTATACTATCCCAATTAGGAAGCAGTAATTTTATTTTCTCATGATAACTAGGGTTAATTACTGTTGATAATGTAGAAACTGTCAATTATCCCTGCCAATAAAGAGCACAAAAGCACTGGGAAAACAGATATAGTTTTAGAGTTAGAAGGATCTTTCTGTGTTTACTGGTTAAGGTACTTCCCCAACCTGGAAACCAGCAGAACATAAAATTGTTGAAATGGGAAGCACAAATGCACCTAGTAGGTCACTAAAAGTAATTATTCCCAGGCCCTTGTTCCTACCTCTAAGTTCTTGTATTATACCTGTTAAACACAGCATCATATAGTGGCCCTTGGTTAAAAATATGTACTGTATGTTAAAGAATAACACCCCAATTTGTAGGGTTCATCCCTAAGCTGATGCATAACTTTAGGAGCTATTCCAACATTCTATAGGACCAAAATCTTCCAGATGATGTAGTATATGGTAGGAAAAATTGATCTCACCATCATGTGCTCATCTTCACTTTTTTTTTTTTTTTTGGTCTTATGGTGAACCTTTTATCTGAAGTGATAAATTAAATTTATCTGTGGGCCCTCCAATAGTGATGCTGGCCAAGGCACTACAGGAAGGAAAGGACAATATATACCCAGAATATTTATTAATTTCAATTAGGATTAATTATTGCTCTTTCTAGAGTGGAGTCTGATTTGTTAATCTCCTTGAGAGACAGTAGTACTACATCAAGTGCTCAGTATTGGCATCTGAGTCTGACAGGTTGAATTATATCAGCCTTGGTGAGTGGGACAATGTGTTGCTTGGTCCATGGACAATCTCTATTCCTGACATTATCACTGCTCAGATCCCATGGGAATGATGTTGGGGACCTATGCACAATAATACATTTGTAATGCAGTTGAGGAACATGGAGCTTGAGGAATTTAATACTTTCATAGCAAGAAAAAACAAGCCTGTGTTTGGGGAGAGACATAGCCTCATTTCTTTTACTTAATGTTCTTAGTATGAAATTCATATATATTTTTGTGTGTATGTATAGTTTATTACTTTTTATTTCACAGAAATGTTCTATTATAAGGATATACCATGTTTTATTCACATGTTGATGGATTATTTAGGTTATTTCTAGTTTTTGGCTTTTACAGATGAAACTTCTCTAAAAATTAATGGTCTCTGTAAAATCATATGCTTTCTTTTCTTCTAGGTAAACACCTAGGAGTGTATGATTCCATGACATGATAGATATATATATTTAAACTTCTAAGGAAATGCCAATTACTTTCCCAAGTGGTTGTTACATGAGGTTGGTTATTGCCAAATGCCAAGTGGTTGTTCCTTGAGTGTTCCAATTGCTTTGCAACCTCCTCAATACTTGGTGTGGTTAGTCTTTTTAGTTTTAGGTATTTTAGTATGTGTGTAGTGCTATCTTATTGTAGTTTTAATTTTTTTTTATTTTCAGTTAAGCAACATATAGTACATCATTAGTTTTTGATGTAGTGTTCAGTGATGCATTAGTTTTGTATAACACCCAGAGCTCATCACGATATGTGCCCTCCTTAATACCCATCACTCATACCCCATCCCACCTCCCTTCTGTAACCTTCAGTTTATTTCCCAGAGTCCAGAGTCTCTCATGGTTTTTTCCCACTCTAAATTCTTCACATTCAGTTTTCCCTCCCTTCTCCTATATTCCTCTACACTATTCCTCATGCTCTACATGTGAGTGAAACCATAAGATACCTAGAAATAAACCTTACCAAGAGGTAAATGATCTATACTCTGGAAACTACAGAACAATTATGTAAGAAATTGAGGCAGACACGAAGAGATGGAAAAACATTCCATGTTCATAGATTGGAAGGATAAACGTTGTTAAAATGTCTCATTGTGGTTTTAATTTGCATTTCCTAATGACTGTAATGTTGATCATTTCATGTGTTTACTTGTCATCCATGTGGCATGCTTCTTGGGCAAAGCATCTGTCCAAATCTTTTGCTGTCCAAATCATTTCTTATTGGTATATTTTGAGAGTTATTATTGATTTTTGAGAGTTGTATTTTTCTTATTTATTTATTTTTTGTTAGATAAGTTAAGCAATATTCTTGTTGACTTGACTATCTTGACTATGGAACATTCACTGTCTGTTAGTAATCACCTGAAACCCCAAGTGATTGTCATTTTTCCATTTTGGTGTTGTCTCCCATTTCAGTAAGTCCCTGCTTGGGCCATACTGAGACTTTATCCTATATATTCTATCTATCTATCATCAGTGTAAAATAGGAATTTCTATAATGACCAAAATGTGCTATGTATTTTGACATTATTGAACTATCTTATTTGAAAAATAGACGCATTGAGACTATTTATTTTTAACCCCTTTTCACCTTCACTAAGGAAATAAAACACAGTGTATAAGTTTTATAATAAAAATCTATTTTAAAATCCAGTGAGTTTATACAGAATACTCAAGAAACCCCATTCTTATAACTGTGTGTAGTCAGAGTCATAAATATGATAAAAAAGTGTAAATCTTCTAATTAGTGAAATATATTTCTCACTCTTCTCAAAGCAATGAGGGGAGAGAAGAGCAGATTTTGAGGAAGATCTCATCTTGTAAGGAGTCACTTTAAATGAGAGCCTTCCATGATTTCCAGGCAATGGAAGGGTTTCCAGGCTCTACTTTATATATAGGAAAGTGCCTTCTTCTTCCAACCCAGTGGGCTGAGGGGAATCTAAGATTTAAATGTTCTCAAGCGCATCCACTCAAGTACCCTTGCTCCTATTCTCAGGGTCTCACTCCTCCCAGACCCTCAGATAGGCAACCTGCTGGAGCTCTGAACAGCCTCCTTTGTAACTCTGTCATTCTCATAATCAAATACTGGGCCTGGTCTTCAGCACCATCTGGCTTCTGGCTGCAAGAAATTACATCTCTTTAAACGCTGCCTTGGAGACATCCCTGAGTTGGAATCCCTCATTATTCCCTGAGTTAGTAGTTGGCTGATGATGTGTCATTTGTTCTTCAGGCTCTCTGAAATTTGCTTATAAAACAAGTCAACCAATTTCGCCATCTTTGGAATCAATATTGCCTCCATGTCTTTAAATACTAGTGCTACTGCATAAGTGTTCTACCCATATTCCATCTCAACTCTCAAGAGGTGAACATTTCAATAATTGTGATGCTACATATGCCATGGGTATCACCAAATAAATTACTTGCTTTGAAATATTTGTCATTGTTGCACTGAAATCTTTGGTGGAAACCCAAAGTAAGACAAAGATTTCAGTGCGAGTAATGTATTTATTTGGGAAGTGATTCCAGAAAGCAATGCTAGGCAAGAGGGGAAGTGAGACAGGGAAGGGAGGGAATAATATGTGTGCTAATGAGCACACTGAAGACCATAAGGCACTACGCAGAGACTATCTCAGAGACTGAGTTGGTTGGGAACTTATCAGCCAGCTACCATCTGCTATTGACTAAGCCTGGTGGCTTTAAAACTTTGATACTTCAGTCCACCGTGTATATGGACAGGTCATGCTCCTGAGACTAGAGAAAGGATAGGCAGAATCACAGGTACTACCAGAAAGAGTAGTCAGTATGTATAGTCATAATGAGTACCAAGTTGGTATGGTCAGAAGTAAGGTACCCAGAAGTAAGGTACGGCATTCTACCCTCTGCCTTGGTGTTCGTTGTCACTCTGCACAACTTATTATACTCTTGGTTCTCTTGAAGATTTACAGCTTCTTGCAATAAAACCCTTGTTTTCTTATCTTAACACCATTGCCCGTTCCCTGTCTTTTGCCTTGCAATATCCTCCGTTCCCTAAGGCCCACCCAACTGCCCTGGTGAATTTCAACTCTTCTTTCAAATCTTAGTTCAGCTGTAATTTGCCTTGGATGCATTCCCAGCCTCCTGCAGGCAGAGTTGCATTGGCCTCTAAGCCCACTTAATACCCTGTACATATTTCTGGTATAGAGCTTATTGTGTTACTGTTGTTATACTTGCTTTCCTTGCCTATCTCCTCAAAGCCTCAAAGGAACTTGGAACAACTTGAGGGGAAGGATTTCTCTTATTCATTTTTATTTCCTAAGAACATAGCATGGGGCCTGACATTGTTTAAAGAATCAAAGGTGGTGAATGAATAAACAAATGAATATCACATACTATACAGCTCATATCTTTTTCAAGATCTCATAGTCAGCCAGTACCAAAGCTGGGGATAGAATTAATGCCTTTTAATACCCAGTCTTGGAGGAAATAGCTTTTTCTTTAGTAACTAGAAGGTAAACAAAACCCCACAAAACCACACAGATATGAATGTCATGGATGCCACATGAAAAGAATTCACTACACGTTAGGGTTGCTGACTATGTAGTTGTCCTGCTGACAGGGAGAACTTTGGCCATGTTTGGTGTTGGAGCACCTAGGAAACTGTGCATTTGTTCTTCTCTTTTGATGTTCAGACAGGAAGAACCTGGGGGATAGAGCTGCATTAATAAGTTGTTTGCTTTTCAGAATTTTCATTTGTACTTTGTCATTCAGTAGGACCTTTCAGTGCTTCCATGGGTATGGTTAGTTCACTGTCTGTGTTTCACATTTACAGCATAAAGATGTCTTTCCAAATAAGCTCTGCAGAACCTCCAAGTGACTAATTTAGTTTTCTAACATGCAAATGCCTCATTTGTTACCTTACCATCACCCTAAAATAATGATATTTATAGGTGCTTATTGGGGGCTCTCCCCCAAACATCCACAGTTGTCAAACTACCACATTTTCTTCAACATGATTCCTCATTCATTGTGGGCAGCCTCTGGCTAAGCTGAGCTTTACACTGGCTTAGAGTTTCATGGAAGCCCTCATGAGCCTGGTTCAGAATTAAACAGAGATTTTCTGCTTGAAAATCCAAAGATTTGAGTGAAGGGTAGGTTTGGAGGTGGGGGATTTACCAAGACAGGCCTGCTCATGGGCCACCAAGGGGCTGTAAGATGAAAGTTCAACTTAGCCAAGTGGCTGAGGTCCCAGGTCTCACCCTGAGCTTTATTGCCTTAGAGCTCTGGTTTTTCTGCTTTAGGAGGAAAGATCCTTCTTTCAGAAGAGTCTCACAGAAATGGAGCTCAAAGAGACTGAGAGATAACATGAAATATTGATTTATTCATATTGACACATTTATCTCTCATGTACATTAGAAAATGCGCGTCGTAGTCTCTGTATTATCTGTGTTAAATTCTAGAAAGCCCACTTTTGTTTAAAGATTTTATTTATTTGAGAGAGAGAGCGGAGAGCATGAGAGGGAGAAGGTCAGTGGAAGAAGCAGACTCCCTCTTGAGCTGGGAGCCCAATGTGGGATATGATTCTGGAATCCTAGGATCATAACCTGAGCTGATGGCAGTTGCTTAACCAACTGAGCCACCCAGGCACCCTAGAAAGCCAACTTCTAATCAGAAAAGAATTTGCTGAGCATGGATCAGAGAAAGCACAGTTTGCTGCATGATTCCGATGCTGTATGCCACCTTTCTGATAGCTCTGATCCACTATCCAATGGGTAGCTAGGAGGCTATGTTAAAAATGCAAATCTGATTCATGGCCTAAAAACTTCAGTGGTTTTCGATTGCTCTTGGAATCAAAGGGAAAAAAAAATAACTTGTTTCATAAAATCCAACATGATTTTACCTTCTCATCACTCTAGCTTTTGGCCTGGATTTCACTCTCCAAATCCTTCTTTCCTGCTCCTCTTTTCCTGCCTGACTCTTCTTAGCCTTAGCCTGGTTAACTCCTACAACTCTAAATAAGTGTGTGTAATACATGCTCTCAGATCATTCATAGTTTTATTAATTTTTTGGTAACCTTTTTTAGTAAGCACCTACTGTGGGTACTGGGAATACAGAAGAGCAGTGAACAAAAGGTCTCAAACAGGAGCTCACATTTCTAGTCTTCTACAAAGACAGACATACAGAAGGGAATAATGACCAAAAGCAAATATATACTATTTTACATATACAACATTCATGTGTATACATGCATACACACACATATATATGTAATAATGTATATATAAATATATATGTATAATGTATACATATAAAACATATATAAAATACCTGAATATTTTATTTAAAAATATAAAATACTTTTTATAAAGTTGCATTTTATTTACAGGGAAAGTCTCACTCATAGAAAGAAGTATGAGCAGAGACCTGAAGAAAGTGAGGAGAAGGCTTTAAGTTTATCAGGGGAAAATTGTTCCAGAGAAGAGGAATAGCAGGTACAAAGGCCCTGAGGTAGGATTGTACTTTATCTATTGCATTGCAACATTTGTTACAAGTATTTATGGCACTTATATATGTACATATACTACTACTTTATTAATGCCTGCCTCTACTACTAGATGTCTAAGCTTCTGGAGAATGGACCGTCAATTTTTTCAACACTGTCTTCCCAGAATCTATAGCATAGGCCCTGATGCGGAATACATAGTTCATATATATTTGTGGAAACGAGAAAGGGAAAGAAGAAAGGAGGGAGAGGGAAGGAGGAAGCGACAGAGGGAGAAAGGAAGTAGACGCCTCCAAAAAAGATGCACTAAGTTCCTTGTCTTGTGCACCCTCATCTCTGATATGGGCAAAGATGGGCACCACCAGTGTGAACCCCTCACATCTTTTTCCCTCTCTGCATCTATTAGTGGAGTAGTCCGTCTGTTGCTGACACAAAGTCCTAATAATTTCCTGTGGTTTAGTGTCAGATCTTACAGGCCTGAAAGAACTCTTCTGAATCCTTAATGTGATTCCTCATATTTTAACCTGGCTTCATTTCCTGTTGAATTTATAGTTCAACTCTCAGGAGGCCTTTACTTCTCCTTTCACCAAACTCTCAGGAGAACGTTTGTCCCCATCCCACTTTAACATGCATCCTTCATAATTTTCTTTTGATTTCTACTCTCCACCAATCGAGGCTGATGTCATAGATTAGTCCAGACCAATCCCCCCTTTCTGGGACAGTTACAATTCCCAGGGTGTTTGGCAAGGGTTTGCTTCCTATGTTTTTGAGGCTGTTACAGGTCAATACAAAATTTAGAAGAGACACTCATCTAAAACAAGGATTCTCAGGAGGACTGGCTTTTTTAATAGATGAGATGGGTCAGTTCGCAACTGTCTGGTCTGGATTCTGAGACGGATGAGAGCAGCCACACACCTTAATCAGCACACCAGTCAAGAGCAGATAGTACTGATATCACTATCAGCACTGATAGTACTGATCACATTTGTTGCAAGACTTTTGTACTTTTGTTGAGAGTTTCCTGTGAGTCCTCCTGATTCGTTTCCCCATTTGCCACATGATGTATGGTTTCCTGGGCAACTCCATTCCTCCTCTATCAAGAGAATTTGAGAGGACTTCATGCTCCTTCAAAGCAGTATCCTGGGAAAGATTTCCCAGTATCCTGGGAAATCCAAAGTTTGGATTTCAGAACAGAAACATTTAAGAGCATCTTAGGTGCCCAAGCTCAGAGCCAGTGAGATACTCAATATCAATCTTACAGACCAGGGCGTCAGCAAACATTTTTGTAAAGGGCCGTAGCAGCAAACATTTTTGTAAAGGGCCATAGAGTAGTATCTTAGGCTTTGAGGGCCATATGGTCTCTGTCTAAAGTAATTAACTCTGATATTGTAACATAAAAGCAGCTATAGACATTGTATAAATGAATGGGTGTGGCTGTACTCCAATAAAACTATAAGCAAGACAGGAGCCTAGATTTGGCCCAGAGGTGGTAGCTTGCTGAACTCTGTTATAGGCCATAAAAACCCTTCATTGTTGTTTTGATTGAACTCTATATTTGATGGTAAGCAGCCATTAAAAACATTGATTATACAATTATTATTGTACATGCATTTTTTGAAAAGTTGATTGTATAGTTATCATTGTACGCAATTTATAAGATCTAATTTTTTCTCCTGAAGATTCTGTCACTTCCTTTAATGAGAACTCTGGTGATAAACAGGAGTAGGGCATTTGGGTGGCTCAATCAGTTGAGCATCTGACTCTTAATTTAGGTTCAGGTCATGATCTCAGGGTCTTGGAATTGAGCCCCATGTCTGGCTCTCTGCTCAGCAGGAAATCTGCTTGAGATTCTCTCTCTCCCTCTGCCCCTCGCCCTACTATTTTTCTCTCTCAAATAAATAAAGACTTTAAGAAAAATGAAACAAAAACAGGAGTAACTTAAAGTGAAAGATGTTCTAGTGCTTTGCTATTCAAAGTTTGATCCGTGGACCAGGGATATCCATATTATCTAGGAGCTAGTTAGCAATAGAAGAGTTTGCATGTTAACATGACCCCTAGATGACTCATGCATGTATTAAAGTTCAAGAACATTGTTTTGGCACTCAACACTGAATGCCATGTCTCACAAATGTACCATAAAACTTTAAAGATGAAGGGTAGATTTCCAACAACTCCCTAAAACCACGGAATAGTAGATTCAAATTTTGTTAAAGAGACTCCTATGGTAAATTTTTGTTACATTTTGTGACATTTGCTACAAGTGTTAACCATTTACATATCTGTTTTGCAAATGATTAATTTCCACACTAGTCTTGGAAGAGTTTAGCACATTTCTGCTTTTAAACCTTGACTTTCTCAGTTTTCTTGGCCTGGAATGACCTCACATTAACTTACTGACCTCTTCACTAACTAAATCCCATGCATCTACTGAGGCTCAACTCCAGTCCCTTTCTCTTTGAAGTGCTTGCTTCTGTTTCTGAACTGCTATTGTCTGGTCAATTCACCTTTTGGAAAGTAAAAGTTCTCAACTGCAATCTCTTTGAGAGTGGAGACTTATATTTTGATTGTCCTGGAAGCCCTAAGGTCTTATAACATGTTTCATTTAATATGGTAGGAGCCTTAAATATTATATGTCGATTCCTATATCACAGGGAGAAGAGCCCATTTGCATTTGCCAGGTGAACAGAGTCCAAATTCTTTCTCTGGACAAACAAACATCTTACTATGACTCCAGAAACCTACATCTTGATCCCATTTAAACCAGATAGGGACTAATAGCCATGGTACTTAACCCTAACCCCAGGAGCTCTGGGGATAGCATTGCATATTATGAACAAACTGTCGACATAAGAGGATATAGATAACATATGATATAAGATCCATGGAGAAGCTCATATTTTCCAGCACCCGATCTAGTCTATCAGGTGTCATTTGGTTGAGGGTAAAGTGAGGATCTGCCACTGATACTCTTGTGTTTTCTGGACAGGAGAAGCTGATTCCAATAGAAAGTGTCTCCTGTGTCCATTTAGTAGATTCTTGTGTAGGGAACCTTTCCATGAATGAATAAATCAGGCTGATTTATTCATTCATCTTTTGAGTGATTCTTGATATTTTAATCACAAACTTAGCACTATGCTTAACACTGTGTATTTAAAGGACAAATAAAGAAGTACACTGTATGGTCCCTAACATTTCTGGTTAGTTGGGGAGGTAAGTCAGAACCTGTTTTAGTGGTTAAATCATAAAACTACTCAGCCAGTACTCTTTGTGGCAAAGTGTCCAGTTCTTAGTACCAATGCAATGGATGTATGGTCGGTCAGTTCTATGGTAGTTGATAGGAGAGTCAGATATTATGGTAGCCTAGAAAATTAGGGAAGGTTTTTATGGAATCAATGGGCTTAGGGCATGCCCTAAGCAGAGGACATTCATTGAAGGACTTTCACGGAAAGGCTTCTGTTGCCCAGAAAGGAGATAAGATTAGTTTTCTAAATAACCCACCCCTTCCACCTCTACCTGCTTCTTTGTGTGTATAGTCAGGGGAAATCTGCGGCTTTCTCTTTCCCAGAAGCTGCAAGGCACCACTGGCTAGGGCTGGTCTGTTCGTCTTTCTTACTTCCCTCCCATCACCCAACAGTTTTGGGTACTTAGCAGTGTGGCTAGACTGACAATAAGATGGAAAATCCCCCCTTTTTCATCAGAATGCAGTTCATTTAGTCAGTGCCAAGTTGTCTTCTCTCTGGACTCCCGGAGGAGGCCACGGAATAGACTGCACAGCAGCCTGGGCCTACCTGAAAGTGAAAGTGAATTCTTGCTGCAGAAAAAGAGCAAGGAGCTGCATATGCTGCATCATCTGTTCCTGCTTATTTTTTCCCGCTACTGCAATGAGACCTGATCTTAGCTCTGGAGGAGGCAGCAGCCAAGGTTGACTCCTATCTTTAAGAGAGAATATTTATCAACTTTTATACAGAAGTTTTTTTTTTTTTTTTTTTTTTTTTCCAAATTGCTGTACCACTTATCATGTCATCAACAGATACTTATTAGGTACTGATTTTTATGCCAAGCCTTATGTCAGATGCTGAGGATATAACACTGACTAAGACATAGTTCCTTCCTTCTTGGAATTTCCTATGTATGCAAGAAACAGATTTTATTTATTTATTTATTTTGAGAGAGAGAGAGAGCGCTTGAGCTCACATGTATGTAGGTAAGTGGAAGGTAGAGGGGCAGAAGGAGAGAGAGAATCCTAAGAAGGCACCATGCCCAGTGCAGAGCCTGATGTGGACTCGATCTCATGACCCTGATATTATAACCTGTGCCAAAATTAAGAGTAGGACATTTAACCGACTGACCACCCAGACACCCAAGAAACAGAAAAATTAAGCCAGGCAACTATAGTTCAGTGATAAGTGCTATAGAAAAGTATACACATGATTATTATGCACCACCCAGGAAGGCTAGCTTGCCCAGATTTGGGAGGAGTGCAATAAGAAAGTCTTCCAAATCCACTAATATTTAAGCAGAATTTTAAGAATAAGGAGAAGATGTTATATTGTGTTAGATGAGGAAAGAGGAAGCAGTAGGGGAATAATTCCAAGACAAGGGTTAGAGGCAAGATATAAATAAGACCACATGGTTTTAGGGACTGTTTGTAGTTCAGATGGGCTGGAGAGAAGAGTACAAGTGAGGAGAGAATTTAGCAAACAAGTCAGAGAAGTAAGTAGAAAACTTGTGTTTTGTATTCTTTTATGATAATGTTAATTAAGTATAGTAAACTTAGAGATAGGAGGCATGGCACACCATGCAGGGTCACATGGAGAAACATCAGAGTGGTTAGGAGGCCGAAGAGTGGAGTCAGAAAAAAGTTCAGGTCAGAGAACTTATTGGGGTTTCCATGCAAGGCAGGACAAAGCAAGGTCCTGGCTAGTTTGAAAAATTTCAGTGAGCTTTGGAAAATAGGGGTTGTCCCTTATTGCTGTGTACTTGACCCTGGGTTGAGTAAGGCAGAGGATATTACCTCCTGTGGTGTATAGGCCAGACAGAGGAGGTATGGCTCCAGATAGGTTAGTCTGCATCATCAAGGCGTGCTCCAGGCTGAGTTCTTTCCAGGTTGCAGCAGTCTCTTTTCTCTCCTGTAATCAGCTTTGGAGACTGGGGGTGGGTTGGGGAGGGAGGTTAGGGAGTAATTGTGGGATGTGTTCTTCTGGCAGAATGCATTCTCTGCTGTATTTCTTTCATGGGAGAGGGCTGCTCCTTTTAGTAGGAAGAACATCTTGCTGAAATATATGACATTTAAAGAGATGGATATTTTCCATTGTACAGTGCACATCATTTCCTAGGTGATGTAGCTAAATAACCTAATAGGAGAAGTAGCCATAATAATACTATCAACATGAAGTTCCTAGTAATGTAACATCTGACACACAGTAAGTGCTCATTAAATACGTAAATGACTGCTTGGTATCAGGAACGAAAAGCAACCCTCTCGTCATCAATGAATGATGAGGGAAGTGATTATCTTGCAAGGATAAGAGGAGCCCCTGAAGGAGAGGGATACTTTTTTTTTAATTATTTTTTAAATTTTTAAAAAAGATTTTATTTATTTATTTGACAGACAGAGATCACAAGTAGGCAGAGAGGCAGGCAGAGAGAGAGAGAGAGAGAGAGGAGGAAGCAGGCTCTCCACGGAGCAGACAGCCCGATGCGGGGCTTGATCCCAGGACCCTGGGATCATGACCTGAGCCGAAGGCAGAGGCTTTAACCCACTGAGCCACCCAGGTGCCCTGGAAAGGGATACTTTTAAATTCATTCATTCCACAGATCTTCAGTGAGCTCTTATTATGGGCTGACATAGGGCATGAATAGACTCTGGGCTTTCTGGGCTTTGGACATGAATGGCCTCTGAAGATACAATTGATTTGCTTCATAGATTTACCAGAGACCTCCCCAAAATAATCTGTAATTTTCCTTAATCACTTGTTAACTGAATGTCACGAAGCTCTCTTTGGGAAGGGGATGTGAGGAAGTTAAAAGCAACAAGAAAATTAGGATTATAATATTAGAGCGCCAACTATATTTTAAATCCTTTGGACTAGGTGACTGTAGAAAGGACCTTTCTGTTTCTGGAGAGCCTAATCCTCCCAGATAACTTCCTCTAATGTGCCGCTCCATATCCAGGCCTCTTTTTTCTTTTTTTTCCCCAACTCCTTAAGCCTCATCAGAGGCTGCTGAGCAATCTTTTTGAACACAAGAAAGAAGGTTATTATCATCATTATGCTGTTACCCTTGAAGAAAGCATGTAAAGAGACTGACAGAAGATGTATAATTTAAGAAAACATGAAAACTCGAGGTTGCAAAATAGCCTCTTGCTTCTCCTGACTGCCACTAAATCTAATTGAGACTAAATATATTTATATGCGTGCACGTGCACACACACACACACACACACACACACCCCTACTATGGGACATTGGATCTATTTGTTCACCAATATATAATCCAGTATTTCCACAGTACTTGGCACAAAGTAGGCTCTTTTTTTTTTTTTAAGATTTTATTTATTTATTTGACAGAGAGAGATCACAGGTAGGTAGAGAGACTGGCAGAGAGAGAGAGAGAGAGCGGCAAGCAGGCTCCCTGCTGAGCAGAGAGCCCGATGTGGGACTCGATCCCAGGACCCTGAGATCATGACCTGAGCCGAAGGCAGCGGCTTAACCCACTGAGCTACCCAGGCGCCCCACAAAGTAGGCTCTTAACAGACATCAGCTGAAAGGACAAATAAACTGTATTTCCAACCCCTCTTCCCAGTTATTTCTTGTGTCTATCTTTTTCTATTTGCTGTAGCGTTTATATTCTCACAATTTCATTCCAGACATTTATGTTCCTCTTCCAACAATTGTTCTCATTAGTTTTTTAAATTCTCTATTATTAGGGAATTACCTTTCATTACCTGCATCTCCACCTGGTTCATGGATTTGGGCGGGGAAGCAGATCTTTGATCTTCCCACTTTCCCTTTCATTTGTTCCCTAGACTTCTTTCGGCCTCACCCCTGGATTGCCCCCTCCATGATACCTGCATCCCTGCAGGGCTTTCTTAAAGAACTAGCAGTAAAACAATGGCCCCAGAACTTTTGTCTGCTTATTGGGATTGGATATCCTTTCTTCCTCCCCCAACCCCAGGGTTCAATTTCAATTCCACGGAATGGGAGAAGATATTTGCAAATGATAGTACAGACAAAAGGTTGATATCCAGGATCTATAATGAACTCCTCAAACTCAACACACACAAAACAGACAATCATATCAAAAAATGGGCAGAAGATATGGACAGACACTTCCCCAATGAAGACATACAAATGGATGTTCATCATCACTAGCCATCAGGGAGATTCAAATTAAAACTACATTGAGATATCACCTTACACCAGTTAGAATGACCAAAATTAGCAAGACAGGAAACAACATGTGTTGGAGAGGATGTGGAGAAAGGGGAACCCTCTGACACTGTTGGTGGGAATGCAAGTTGGTGCAGCCTCTTTGGAGAACAGTGTGGAGATTCCTCAAGAAATTAAAAATAGAACTTCCCTATGACCCTGCCATTGCACTCAATTTCAATTCCAATTCCAATTTCAAATCAGGGAAGTTTTGAATGAAGCAGCTATGCTGTGGGGGAAGGAACATTGGGATGGGAATTACACCTGGGTTCATGGAGTTATTACCACATACTTCATGCTTGTTCTTGGGGACGTTATTTAACTTCTGAGCTTTGTTTTCATCATCTCTAAAATTGGATTAAAAGCACTAACATATGGAAATATCTCAGCACAGTGCTTAGGTATAGATTCATTTGTTTTCCCTGCATTCCCTGACCTCTAACTCAAGGTTTCTCAACTTCAGCATTATTGACATTGGGGCCAGATAATTCTTTGCTGTGGGGTCTGCCCTGTGTGTTGTAGGATGTTTACAGCAACCCTGGTCTCTGTTTATTAGATGCCAGTAACCTTCTCTCCCAGTTGCCAGGACAAAAAAAATGTCTTCAGACATTGCTAGATACCCCCCAGGGTGGGGTTGAGGTGAGGCAAAATTGCTGTGGTTCAGAACAAATGCTTTAACTTTAGAAACTGAGGGTAGTAAACTCATTCTGCAAATACCTCAGATGTCTGGACCAATCCTTTCCAGACTGGAAGATGTAAGATTCTTTTGGCAGTTGTTCATTATTCATCCATCCATCTTTAATTCATTCATTTATATGTTTCTTGAAGTCAGGTTTTTAAAAAATTAATTTTGTTCTTTGCTACATACCCAAAGGCCTAGGGTTGTATCTAACAACACATAGTAGATACTCAGTATATATTTGCTGAATGAATTAATGGGTTAATAAATAAATCCATCTGTTATTTATCATCTATACAAAATTTACTGAACAAATCTGTCATGAAATATAAAAAGATGAATAGAACAGGGACCCTGTACTCAAGGAGATTAGAATTTAAGGAGGGAGACAGAAATTTACACAAAACCAATAGATACCTATATTAGTTTCTTAGGACTGCCATATGAAAGTATCACAAACTGGATGGCTTAAAGCAAGAGAAATTTATTCTTTCACAATTCTGGAGGCTGGAAATCCAAAATTAGGATCTCAGTCTCCCTCAGAAGTTGCTTCTAGTTTCCAGTTAACCCAAGGCATTCTTCAGTTTGTGCAGCATAATTGCATTCTCTGCCTTTGTATTCACATGGCCATCTCTCCACAAGGGTGTCTGTGTTTCTGTGTCTCTTCTCTTCTTTTAAGGACACTGGTCATATTGGGTGAAAGGCATACCCTAGCCCAGTATAACCTCATCTTAACCTAATTACATGTGCAAAGACCCTATTTTCAAGTAAAGTCATTCTGAGATACTAAGTGTTAGGACTTTAAATATCTTTGTGGAGGACAAAACTCAAACTCATAATAATAAGAAATCTGAACATAGAGGTAGAGAGAAAGTATTCTGTGACTTAGAGGAGGGAGAGAGTAATTCTTAACTGTGAATGGATGAGAGTAAAGAGACATTGATTGGCTTCCTGGAGACACCTTGAATGGTGGGTAGAGTCTGAGCTAGCAGGTCAGGATAAGAAGCAGCTAGTTCAAGCTGAAGATGAAGAATAAACAATTGTAGACATGGAGTTAGAAAATAGATAGCACACAGGCTATCATCCTCCGACTTGGCTTTACCACTACCTGGTGTTTTTTTGTTCTTTTGTTTTTTTAATTTTTTTTCACCACCTGTTATTTTATCCTGGTTCATTATTCTTGTTGATACCAAATATTGCTCTCAAAACCTTCTTCAATACAACATTACAAATAGTTATGACCAGTCAAGCAGACTGTGTGCACAAAACCAAATTTATTTACTACTATGTCATAGAAGCAGGGAAGTATGTTTAAATGACTGAAAATAGTTCATGAGGTGGGAACTTGGGATTCACAGTATAATTAGTGGTGGTTGATTCAGTTGTAGAAGCTATTATGAGAAATGAAGCTTAATCTTTTGTTGTTGTTATTATTCTTGCGTTCTATGAGATTTCTGTGTCTTTACTATAATTGTCCCTCCCCTGCAACCATTTTCTATTCTGCTCAATCTGGTTTGATAAGTTTCAACTCTTTTTTTAAAAGATTGATTTACTTATTTGAAAGAGAAGGAGAGAGAGAAAGTGGACATGCATGAGGGAGCAGGGAGTGAGGCAGGGGAGGAGTAGAGAGGAAGAAGCAAAAGCGGAGGGACGGAAGAAAGGGATAAGTACACTCAACACTGAGTGGAGCCCCATGCAGGGCTCTATCCAATGACTCTGAGATCGTGACCTGTACCAAAACCAGGAGTCATATGTTCAACTGCCTGAGCCACCCAGGTGCCCCTGATGAATTTCAATTCTTAAGATATATTTTAGTGGCACCTGGGTGGCTCAGGCAGTTGAGCATACAACTCTTGGTTTCAGCTCAGGTCATAATCTCTGGGTGGTAAGATCCATCCCCAAGTTGGGCTCTGTGGAGAGTCTGCTTGGGATTTCCTCTCCCCTTCTCCCTCTACCCCTCCCCCTGTTCATGTGGACGCTCTCTCTCTTTCTCAAAATAAATAAATAAATCTCAAAAAACTTAACTAAAACAAGCCTTATCCAGAGAAGTTCTTGGGGAATTTATTATTATTATTATTCATTATTATTATCATCATTATT
This sequence comes from Mustela nigripes, assembly GCF_022355385.1. Taxonomy (NCBI): domain Eukaryota; kingdom Metazoa; phylum Chordata; class Mammalia; order Carnivora; family Mustelidae; genus Mustela; species Mustela nigripes. The sequence goes on along the minus strand of NC_081557.1, from coordinate 24,852,718 downwards.
ATTTTATTTTTTTGGCTGCTTAACAAACTACCACATACTTAGCAGCTAAAAACATTATCCATTTACAATCTTAGAACTTCTTTAGGTCAGAAATCTGAGCATAACATGGCTGGATTTTCTGTTCAACATCTTATTAGTCTGATATCAAGATGTTGGCTTTGGCTTCAGTTCTCATTTGGGTCTCAGCATCCTCTTTTAATCTTAATTGTTGCTAGCAGAATTAATTTCCTTACAGCTATAGAACTGAGGTTCCCATGTTCCTGTTAGTTGATAGCCAGAGACTACCACTCCTTCTCAGGTGGTGCCCTCAGGCAGCTCTTAAAGTAGGTATCTACTTTCTTCTATGGAAGCCAGGTGGTGTCTCTCTGACTTCCTGTTTTGCAACCAGGCAGAGGACAGCGTTTTAAAGGGCTTATCTAGTGGCTGCATAGTATTCATATATATATATATATATATATATATGTTTAGTATTATATATTATAATATTATATATAGTATTATAGTATATATTATATATATCAATATTTTATATATATATATATATAAAATCTTTTTTGTCCACTCATCTGTTGATAGACATCTAGGTTCTTTCCGTAGTTTGGCTATAGTGGACATTGCCGCTATAAACATTTGGGTGCATGTGCCCCTTCGGACCACTACTAGGCATCCATCAAAAAAAAAAAAAAAAAAGAAAAAGAGAAATCTTGCCATTTGCAATGACGTGGTTGGAGCTAGAGGCTATTATGCTAAGGGAAATAAGTCAATCAGAGAGACAATTATCATAGGATGTCTCTGATATGAGGAATTTGAGAGGCAGGGCAGGGGTTCATCGTGGGGAAGGAGTCAAAAAATGAAGCAAGATGGAACGGGGCAGGGGGAGACAAACCATAAGAGATTCTTAATCTCAAGAAATAAACTGAGGGTTGCTGGGGGGTGGTGTGGGAGGGATAGGGTGGCTGGGTTATGGACCCTGGGGAAGGTATGTGATATGGTGAGTGCTGTGAACTGTGTAAGACTGATGATTCACAGACCTGTACCCCTGAAGTAAATAATACATTATATGTTAATAAAAAAATTTTAAAAAGGTCTTAACTAATTAATTTGAGCCCACTCAAGAAAATCTTCCATTTGATATAAAATGTAACATAATCACAGAGGAGTGGGATATACCTACAGGCTCAACCTACACTCAAAAGGAAGAGAATTAAATAATGATGAGTATCATAGAGGATCATCTCAGAGTTCTGCTTACCATGGGTTGTATTCAGATCTCAGAGCTGACCTGTGACTATCTGTAATCTTGCATGATGGTCTTTCATTTCTCTGGTCCCAATTTTCCTTACTTGTAAAATAAGGGAGATGTTGTTGATAAGGCTAGGGTTGCCACTGGTCCTATGAGTCCTTGGGAAACAAATATTTGTGTACATTGGCTCCTGGAAGGTCTTAAAGATTTTACAGGTTAGGTTGATAGGGTGGTGGTGAGAGTGGGCCACCCTTGCCATTTCTGTTCCACAAGAGGTTGACCAAACTCTCCCATTCCAGCTTCACTGCCTACTTCCCATTGCTTGTAAGACTCTTCTGAGAAGCAGAGACACATATAGGGACCATTCTCTCTCCATCCGTGTTTCTAATTCTTCTAATCCTGACACCTATCATGGTTAGAAGCATGTTAGGAGGCTTTTTTCTTTTTTTTACAGTGGAACTGGCTCAGTCACACATGAGTCTGTTCTCCTTTCTGATTTTTGCCTCTTTACAGCTCTTACAAAGCAAGGCTTGAACTAAATCATAACATTTTTTAAAGTTCTGACCATTACTACCATTAGCAAGAATCAATAATCTACTGAGCACCACATGACTCATATTCCAGACAGTTTTTGTTTTGTTTTTGATTTTTAAGATTTTTTTATTTATTAATTTATTTGACAGAGAGAGAGAGAGAGAGAGAAAGAGAGGGAGATCACAAGTAGGCAGAGAGAGGGAGAAGCAGGCTCCCTGCTGAGCAGAGAGCCCAATGCGGGACTCGATCCCAGGACCCTGAGACCATGACCTGAGCCAAAGGCAGAGGCTTAACCCACTGAGCCACCCGGGTGCCCTGTTTTGTTTGTTGGCTTGTTTGTTTGTTTTGTTTTGTTTTAAAGATTTATTTATTCTGGTGGGGGAGGGGTAGAGGGAGAAAGAGAGAGTGAGAATCTCAAGCAGACTCCCTGCTGAGTGCGGAAGCAGACAGCAGGCTCGATTTCACATCCCTGAGATCATGACCTGAGCCAAAATCAAGTCTGATGCTTAACCAACTGAGCCATTTAGGTACTGCCTAGACAGCTTTGTATTTGAACCACCCTTTTACGGGTTCTATATTTTAGAGATCATTATTTTTTTGTAACTTTAATTGCAATACAGGTGTTTTCATTAATATTAAAGAATGCCAGGTATGTCTGGGTGGCTCAATTGTTAAGCATCTGCCTTCAGCTCAGGTCATGATCCCAGGGTCCTGGGATTGAAGCCCTGCCTCAGGCTCCCTGCTTCTCCCTTTCCCACTCCCCCTGCTTGTGTTCCCTCTCTTGCTGTATCTCTCTCTGTCAAATGAATGAATGAATGAATGAATAGATAAATAAAATCTTTTAAAAAATATGGAAGAATGCCAGGAATTTTTATTTGATCTGCCTGTCTTCACTGTAGTTTCTCATTTAGTGAGAACTAGAGACACAAACACCCTCCCTTCTCCTTTGCTACATTTCATGCTGATAACTACCTGTGGCAGTCCTACATGTAGATGGGTCCTCTGATGATTTATATTGAACATTTTATAAGCAAGCAGGTACAACAAATCCTAGTATAGTGTGTGTCCTTTCACAGGGCATTCATAAACAGTGCCAAAATGTTATATTCATCTGTGTACCCTCTCATTTCCCATTTCATCCCCATCCTTGAGTATTTTCCATGAAGGGTACAAATGATGGAGATGGCATATAGAGGCTGAGTGGGTGAAGATGCCTATTGTACTAATGATGTCTCCTTTCTTCAGCTTCTCTTAAGTTAAAGTATAATTCACAAACAATGGTTCAGGTGTACAACATATTGATTTGACAATTCTATGTATTACTCAACGCTCACCAAAACGAGGGTAGTCACCATATGTTATTACAATATTATTGACTATATTTCCTATGCTCTACTTTTCATTTCTGTCTCTTATTTATAACTAGAAGTTTGTACCTCTTAATCCCCTTCACCTATTCCATGCATCCCTCTGCCCACTTCCCCTCTGACAACCACCAGTTTGTTCTCTGTGTTTAGAATCCTGTTTGTTCATTTGTTTTGTTTTTTAGATTCCACATATGAGTGAAATCATGTGGTATATTTCCTTCTCTGATTAACTTATTTCACTTAGAGTAATATTAGAGTATCATTAATTAATTAATTAATATTAGAGTAATATTCTCTAGGTCTAACCATGTTGTTGCAAATGGCAGGATCTCATTCTTTTTTTATGGCTGAGTAATATTCACACACGCATCCACCCCCACACCTATACCTCCAGTCCCTTTTAAAGAGCTTCGCATGTTCCCTTCACAAAGTATGCTTCTCTCATCCTTGCTGAGCAGACAGTGAATCAGGCAACTATGACCCCCTGGTGTACTTGCTGATGACTTAATTGGACAATAGAATCAACCAGTCAGGTCCTTGAATTCTCTCTTCATGGAACTTAGAATTGAAACTCAGGAACTTCATATTTTAGTAGACACTAGACCTCAAAGGGCATAAGGGTATGGTGGGACTGAGGGCATAGGGCATAAGGACTGTTAGTTTGGAGCTCTCTGCACAAAGAATCAGGTAAAACAATGACAGGGAGAGGGAGATGAAGAGAGAGAAACAGAGAATTCAAATGTCACCAGAGAAGCAGAAATGAGACTCTTTGTCATGTTCATTTCAGAATCTAGCACACTGCCTGGCACACAGCAGAAGTTCAGTAAATGTTTGCTGAATGACTGACTGACTCATCTTTCTGAGAGGGATGAAAAGAGTAATGGCAGTGGTCTCTCTTCTACATCTCCTTTTCTTAGACTTCTTGAGTAGCCCTGTGTCCTTGCAATATTTCCTTCCTATGCCATTTAGCTCATTTGAGTGGGTTTCTATTATTTGCATCTTGATGAACCAGAGTTAAGATACTGGCCAGCAGGAGAACTTGACCTCTAGTTCTTCTCTCCTCCCACTTCCCACCTGGACAGCAACTCAGACCTTCTGAAACCTGGATGTTACTTTACATTGCATGGAAAAGGAATTCCCTAGCCTTTATGGATGTGATCTTTGTCTCCCAAATTACACAACCTTTACACTTTATAGCAGTGTTTAACAGTGAATGAACAGAAATCTTGTCCCTCTTTAGATAGAAACAGATTTCAGGTCTGGTCTTCTGTCCCAGGCTCAATGTTGCTACCTGGTTAAAAATCTCCATAAAACTGCATCTAGGTGACTCCTAGTTGCTCTGATGTCACTCTCCTGTCCTCCTTCATGGGATATATTTTATTCACACATATTTACTGAGCACTCAAGGTGTGAGAGGCAGAGGTCTGGATGGTAGGAAAGTGAAGTAAACAAAACAAATGAAATCTTTGTACCAGGTTATTTTCTGTTTGTTCCTTCCCACTCTCGGATCCATCTTCTACATTATCTGCCCTACTGTGTGCCTGGGAAGTTGACTGCTGCAAATAGCAGTGCATCCGTCTTTGCAACGTTGCTAACTTGATTCTAGTTGGGTTTGGCCAGTTCGTGATCTAGTGCAGAAGATGGAGGTGTGGAATAGAGAGAATTTGGGTTTCCTCCTTGCCCCAAGTTCACAACTCCAGCATTGGCCTCTCCTCTGTGACCACAGCTGGCTTCCCACTAGCTTTTCCTCTACGGTCCAGCAATCACTGGTTCCAGGAACAACATTCCCTCCCCTTACCTCTCCTTCTAAGCTTAGGGGTGGTAATGGCCTCTAGATTTTTGTTCATTTCTAGATGCATCAAGTTTCCTCAACCCTGTCTATAACTCTGTAAAATGTCCACTTCCCTTTTTGAATCCTCTGGGTTTAACCATAAGAGGGGAATTCTGTGTCCTGCTGAGAGTCTGCCTGATATAGTCCTTAACTTTCATAGAACTTACATTTTAGTGGGGAAGAGACAATAAGAAACAAATATTAAATTTATGTTGTGTAATGACAGGTATTACAAAAAAGAATAAAGTAGGGTACACTGGCACTATTGTCATAACTGTGACCACAGCAGGCCTCTCTAAGGAGGTCACTTCTGAACAAACATTGATTGAAGAAGAGAGAGAGTTCTATAGACATATGGGCAAGTACTAGTCCTGTGATGGGAACATATTTGAGAAACACAAAGGTCAATGGGCTGATAAGAAATGAGGTCTTAATGTGTATTTTGTTGCTTGTTGTAGGGAGAGGAAATGTGGTGTAATGAAAAGAATCAGAATCTGTAGTCATACAGTCCTGGGTTTGAACTCAAGCTCTACCATTACTGTATAACCCTCTGACAGTGGCCAAATTACTTCAAATATGAGTTATAGTTTATGTACAAAATGAGGATAATAATAAATACCTTAATACAAGGTATTGATAATGATAAATGCCAAATACCTGGGTGACTCAGTTGATTAAGTGTGTGACTCTTAAGTTCAGCTCAGGTCATGATCTCAGACTTGTGTGATCAAGGCCTCTGTGTTGGGAGTCTGCCTGAGATTCTCCCTTTCCTTCTTCTCCCCCTCAAATAAATACATAAATCTTAAAAAAAAAAACAAAACCCTGACACAAAATTTTTAAATGCACAACCCAGTGCCTAGCTCTCTCTCATTCTTCCTCCCACCCACCACTTCACCCTATTCTTACATGCTGAATTAAACCTCAACTCCTTGTCCTGTGGACTTTATCATACATCCTTGTTGCATGCTTTCATAATACTCTTTACTCGTTTATTCGTTCAACCAACATGGGCCATCATAAGTGTTATCACATTTCATTTGAAGGTTGATCTTTTAATGTGTTTCTCTCCCTCTAGACTTTTATCTCCACAAGAGCAATTCCTCTGAGAGTTTTGTTTGCTTTTGAATATCTAGACTCTAGCACAGGATCTGGCACATGACAGACATTTAATAAATATTTATTTGATGAAAGGCAGGGAAAAAAAGAAGAACATCTACTATACCTTCAATAAGATTGTATTTTCCTAGAAACTTTATTCTCAGGAATTCCAACTCACTCCATAAATACTAATTTAGCTGAAATGAACTGTATGTAGAGATTTATAATTATTTCTGTGGACTGTATAAAGAAGAAAACTCTGGGAAGGCAGGGATTGCTCTATCTTTTTTATCTTCCTACCAATAGTAATTAGCAGAATGCCAAGCACTTCATAAGTGTACTTAATAAATATTTGTGAATAAAAGTGAGCTAACAAATGATTTAAAATCTGATATGTGTTTGAGTGTGTGTGTGTGTGTGTGTCAGGGCCAGGGGGAGATTACAAAATAGAATCATCTGAGACGTTTTTGTAAAATCACAGTGAGACTTTTCGAAAACACTTTTCTTTTCTCCACCCAGAACACAAAAGAGGGCTCTGAAAAGAGGCTCTTTTGGAAACTGTCTAGACAAGGTGAGGTGTCACTTAGGAAGGGGCAACACTATGAAAAAATTATTTTCCTCTTTTCTGTTTGGAAAGGGTTGATAGGAGGATGTATAAAAGACAGAGATGAAGTGATTTGATTGCCCTGGGGGGACCTTGAAGCTGAAGATGCCCTGGGGGAAGGGCTCAGTGAGGATCCTTTCCCCCACCTGGTACTGGTTGCCTTGGAGAAAGCACATTCCAAGGCTGGACAGCATCTAACACCCTGCTGAGAACAAAGCCCCACAGGCTTGGGACACATGGTTCTAGTTATCTGGAAAACTATTTTTCAAGGACAATAATACGTCCCTTTTATGTGTGCCCTATTTCAGAGGGACTCCTGGCCCTTCCTGGGCATGACTCCTGTCCAGGTGGCAGATACACCTGAAAAGCATAGGCACAAACAGATTAGTCCAGGGTTCTAGCAGAAGCAACTATTAGATCCAGCACTGGCTTCCTGGAAGCCATGCTTCTGCAGATCATGTGGTGCTCATTGAAACCTTATTCCATCAAAGTCCCAAGGTTAACAGCCCCTGCCCAAAGTACTCACTCTGTCTATGATATTTTTCAAAAAGCCTATGTCTGATAAAACCCACCAGCCCAACAGTGTTGGTAGATGCAACTGTAGTCAGTCCTGTCTGTGCATAGGGATGTGTTATTGTCTTTGAATGAAGCCCAGATTTGGACATTTAAAAATCCATGAAATATCAAATGCTTTGTACTTATACATCTGTAAAAACCAAGTTTGCATGAAAAGTAAGAACAAACATTGTTTTCTGTTCATTTTATCCTATCCTTGAGGTTTTTGGATTAAAAATATATTCCTGAGCAACAGATAACTAGGTCTCCTTTTATATTGGTTATGACAAGGAATGCCATATTAATTTGACTCAAAGGAGTAGATATCCCCATCAGTGAAAGCATGATATAAGAATCTCCTTTTTGTGTTTGGAGAATTCACCATTGTGTGAATCTTGGTGGGAGGCAGGGTTTGCTGCCTTATATACCAGACATTAAAAGCCAGACACTCACTCTCTCCTCCTGCTGGCCTGTGGAAGGGAGAGTTGGCAGATAATTTAAAGGACACCCTGTTAAATTTAAATTTCAGATAAATAACAACAACAACAAAAATCTTTCATTTTAAGTATGTAACAAATATTGCATGGGATATACTTTTAAAAACATCATTGTTTCTTGAAAACTCTAATTCAGCTGTGCATCTTATGTTTTTTTGGCTAAATCTGACAACCCTACCTGGGGCCAGGACATATGACTAAAGCTTGGCCAATTAGGTGCTCCTTCCTATATTTTAAATATAAATCAAGTGAATCAGAGACGCTGTATCAATTCAGAATGTATTCAGCCAGTAGCAGTGGTGGCAGTGATATCTAATGACTAGTCATGATAATAGTGACAACAGTGGTGGTATGCAGTATGCAGTGAAAGTGGTAGATTCTGATGTCCAGTAGTAGCACCAGCAACAGCCTGATCAGAGTCCTTCTGAGGCATACACTTGATTTCTGCCCATTTCCTAAGCCTTTCCTCCACCCTTCCTATAAAGCCTGTAAGCTGTTTGATACCTTCCGATAAATTCCTTTTTAACCTTATGTTTGTTAGCCAGAGTTGATTTATGGTTCTTTTTGAATTCTGAACCCTGACTATTATGATTAGGGATATCATGATGATAAAAATGTCTTTTTCAGATCTCCCACTCTATGGAACACAATGAACTGATAGCTGTGCCTGCTGTCCCTCTGAATCTACCACTGTATGGCCTCCCAGGCACTCCCTAGGCCCAGCTGAGGCATTCTTAGAACCAGGCTACAGTCTAAGACTCTTTCCAATCCTCCTACCTTCCTTCTTTCCTTGTACGGGTGTCAGACCTACATCCTGATCGGAGGGCTCGCTCCACTTTTTTCTGTTTCCTTTTCTAGTAAATCCCTTTCATATCAAATATTAACTAGGATTCTGCTTCTTCGTAGACATGAACTAACATGGAGGTAGGAGGAAATGTCACTGAAGCCTCCTACATAGCTTTGTTTTACAAAGTCTTCCCTGGTATTACCTGGAAGATAATATAAGGAACACAAAAGAAAATATTAAGGTAGCTCACACCCTCATCTTTGGCCCCTGTTGGCTCTCCTCTTGCAGTCTAGGAAGATTTCTGCAGATATTTTAGGAATGTGTGACTGTTGGTATATTTAAGTGCCTGAAGGATTCCATTTTCTCCTTCCACTTTGACTCCCAGCTCAGAAAACTGCCATGATTTTGTGTGTCATGCAATCCTGTGAAAGTTCCTCTTATATTTCAATGTAGAAATTAATTTTTCATTACTGCTCTGGAGTTGAAGTTCAACTTTTCCACATTGTATCTTTTAGAAAAGCTCTAACCTCCACTCCCCTCCCCCCATCCCCTTCACCTGCTGCTGGCGTTTTCAGTGATGGTCTTGATGAGTGCCTGTTTTTTATTCTCCGTTATCCCACGGTGGCTGGTGCTGAGTGAAAAGTGAGTCATGCTGCTGTATTTGGTAATTCAGCATGATGGGGGTATATCTATGACTGGATATTCTACAGACCAGAATTAGATTCGAGGAGAATCTTTCTAGGCAGTGACCATGGCTGTGGTGTGGCAAACTACCTGCATCAGGACCCTATGGCAAGGAAATACCAATTTCTTCTTGTGGCTCTGAGCTAGAGACAGGTGACCTGAAGAGTAGCTATGAAGTGAGCACTAGATCAGTTTAATCAGATATTAAGGATGGGAAGTCTAGTAGTGTCTACTTTGTAAGCTTTATAGCTTCTGCTAGTTGCATGATAGAAGTTCATCTTTCTTAGGGAATCTTACTATTCATGGCCACTCTTGAAGCTGCCTTTCCAACATGTGACTTCCAATTTGTGGCCTATAGTGCTTTGATGGATGCTTCTTTTGCTCCACAAGTTGTTGCCTCCAACAGTCTTATAACTCCAGCCTAAGATCCAGTTTCTGAGGGAATCTAGGGCAAAATCCATATTTTACATCTCAGAAACTTGGGATCCTCTTCCAGGATGGGACATAACTCTGTGTCTCCATGTTCTTTTCTCTACCCCCAACAACCCAGAAATAGGTTAACAAAACCAGACATTAGCTGGATATCCCAAACAAAACGGAGATGTCAGGCTCTTCTTAGGATCTGTACTCCAACTTCTATGCATGATTCTTTTAGGACCCTTCTTCTGAGATGACTTCAGAGAGGGAGCCAGTGAAGTACTTCTTTCCTCTTCCAAAGGAGAGGAGATACTATCTTTTTCAAACATGGTAGTTTGAGATGGCAGACTTCTGGGCTTCTTGTCCTGTTTTATATCTGTCTTTGGAAAAGACCATCAAATAAGTTTGAGGTTCTTTATATTTAGGTGGAGAGGAAGCAGGATGTATGAAAACCCAAAACTAACTATTCTGAACTAGGAGAATGTAGTGACTGTTTTCAGCAAAGTTCTTTAGCCATTATAGTCCTTGCACTACTGGAAAACTTCTGGGGAAGGGATGATCTAAGTTATTTCATCATATCATTATTACTCATAGTCTCTACAATAGAAAACCAGCCATTCCCACTTCTTTCTATTTTCTCCCAGGAACTTAACTGGGTAACTGATAATGCAGTATCCTGATTTTTATCTTAAGCTTTTGGTTTCTTCTCTCCCACTTTTGGTTTTTTCTTCTGTTCCTTCCTGCCTTCCTTACCCTTCTCTTCCGGTCCCTGGCCAGGGCCTCCCAGTCATTATGTATGGGGTAGTTTAATTATGGTTAAGAGCATAGATTCTAAAGTTAGACTGCCTTGATGTCTTCTGCTATAGAATTGACATAACAGCACTGGTATCCTGGAATGGTTGTGGATTTTAAACGAAGTAGTTTGTTTCTTCAACAAACCATTGTATAGCAGTTCATGTGAGGTTCTGTTTTAAAACCCATGAAGATGCATATTTCCAGTCTCATTTATTACTATAGGTCCATATATACTTGAATGCTACAGTCACACTGGATTGGTAAAGACTCCCCAAGTGCTTCTTCTGTCCTGCCCACACTGCCTTTGTTCATGCTGTTTCTTTGGCTTAAAATGCCTCTCCCTCATCTATGGAAATCCTCGATGGTTCTGGGGTCTCAGGAGAGGTTCATACTTGAATTCTGCTACTCACCCTTTTCACTTTCAGGTTTCTGGTTGGAGAGCCAGATGGGGTAAGGAACCAACATTAGATGGAGCTTTCTGGGAATAATTAGATTAGAAAACAGTTAAGCATAACTTTTGAGGCTATGTGACCTAGATCCCCTCCCCAATATATTTGCAGGGGATTAACTTCAAACAGAAAGGTAGAGATCTGTCTTTTGGCTCAGATGCCCTTTGTCAGTAAGTCAGTGGGGCAGCCTCACTCTCTGGTTATTGTGCTCATCAATTATCTTGATCACTGTACCAGAAAAGACCAGGGAATGTGCCTTTACTATTATTGCCTTTTGGAAAGTGGAACTGAAGTCCTCTTATGTTTTTTCATAAAGACTCATGGGAAGAGGAATAAATAGTCCCTCTTAAAGATAAGAAGTTAGGACTTAATTCTATAGAAAATGGGAGTTTTAAAGTTTTTTGAATCATGGCATAATAACCATCATCACTTTTCTTTAGTATTCATAGCACTCATGCCATATATTGATACAGTATTTTAGTGTTTTCAAAGACTTTAAAATATAAGATCTTATTTGATATGTACTTTAGCAAGTAACTGGATTACATGTTGAACTATATACAGGACAGTGTCTTGCTGGCTCTACTTCATACTAGAAATCTGATGACTGACAGTATATTTGCAGGTGAGGCAGTGACTTCCTGTGTTGAACTGTAAGCAGAATGTTCTTGTTCTTTTCTTTCTTCTTCGTCTTCTTCTTTTTTTTCCCCCCCTTGGTGAGGTGCACATGTATTCTGAGAAGTTAAACTTGAAAAGGTCAACCTGTCTTTTAAGCACTAGGTGTCTGGGAAACCACATGGCTGTGAGCCTTTGCTATGGAGGGTTATCTCTGTCTGGAATCAGGTCTGTATACATTATGTCAGCCTCCACCAGTTGTCCAGTGATGAATGTGGACATTACCTCAGTCAACTTGGCATTCTAGGGGGCCCTCTGGCCTCTAGCTGATGGAAGAATAATTAATAAGCATGATAAAGGATGGCAAAGATACTTTTTCATGGAGAATACTGGTTGGCTTTGTGCACATGTGTGAGTAATTGTCCTTATAACCTTATGGGCAAATCCTCTTGTCCAGTGTGAGTCACAGAACTGCAGCCTCTCAATTGGAGCCTCAGGTCACATGTGAGGGGAAACCAGCTCAAATCTGGGATTTCTCATTCATGCCTGTTCAGTGAAGGACATGAAATGTAAAGGCAAGTCTAGTTATGTCTTTTCCTCTTGAGAACTCAGTGGTGACCTTTTTTTTTTTATTAATTTTTTATTTTTTATAAACATATATTTTTATCCCGAGGAGTATAGGTCTGTGAATCACCAGGTTTACACACTTCACAGCACTCACCAAAGCACATACCCTCCCCAATGTCCATAATCCCACCCCCTTCTCCCAAACCCCCTCCCCCCAGCAACCCTCAGTTTGTTTTGTGAGATTAAGAGTCACTTATGGTGACCTTTTCAATTACCCACTAACTCACTGATCTAACTACTGAGGTTGGAACTTACCCTTCAGAACTTAAGAGAGGCATCTTATCCGTGCCATTTCCAGTTGGGGAACAGATATCCACTCAAGCCCTCGCTCATTCTTTGAATATGGCACCCCTTGATATTAGTGCATGCATCTAATACACACATGTATACATATGCACAAATCCACAATTTAGACTCGTGTGGAATTTATATGTTAAAAAGTCAGTGAGTAAGAATGATTTCTAAAGAATGGTCAGTTCAGAACAATGACCAGTAATAAGATTGAAACAAATTTTTTAGACTGTATTTTAATATTTTTCATTGCTCTAAGCTCCATGAAAGCAGGAATTACTTCTGCTTTAGTTTTTAATATAAAACAAATTTAGTAAAGAATGTTTTCCACTTCAGATAACAGACTACCTACTAATAGTTTCTTAACCAAATAGCAGTATTTTTCTCCCATAACATTAAAAAAAAGGAAGCTTGGAGATAGGCCTGATTCAGTCACTCAGGGATAACAAGGACTTGCTTGTTATTAAGGCAATGCTTACCCTTTTGCTCTGCCCTTTTTTCATAGTATTATTGTTCATGCTTTCAAGATCCAGAACTGCAACAGTGGCGGGAGCCTCTCTCCTCTCTGTTATGTTTTATCTGGGGAAGAATAACTTTTCCTGAATGTCCCCACTGTATTTCCTTTCATGATGACTACTCATGGCCTCCCCAAAGTAACTGGCTTTTCCAACTTTATAAAAGTCATAAAAAAGAAAACAAACAAACAAAAAAGGAGAATATTATTAGTTGCTTTGGGATGGATGGTCTAGGTATAAAACTGTATCTCTTAGTGCCTGATATGGGCTTGCTATTATTCAGTAAATAATTTTTGAAAGTGATCTAATCCCTCAATAATCTCTAGCTCTGCTATCTTTCTTTCTTTGCATCAATTCAGGAGTTACTCTTATGTCATAGCAGTTCAAAGGATGAGGGTTCTTTGTTTCCAGGTCCCAGAGTTTCTTCAGAATGGATTTCAGCCTATTTGAATCTGAAGCTAGTCTTTTCCAAGAAAAGATCCAGAAATGACTACATGACATTGTTTAAATTATTTCAGATTTATATCTTTATATTTATTATAACCTTTTTTTTCTAAGTACTGGACTGTTATTGTTTATTTCCTATAAATTTTTTATTTTTTAAAAAATAAAAATATATTAAGGTTATTAGTTAATTAAGAGAAGACAGAAGTTTATGTTATTAAATTTTCTGTTCAAGATCATGGAAAGCATTTCCTTTGTCTACTACTTCTGAGTCTACATTTTTTAATCATGTAGATATTACATTTCTTTCCTTAAATTTGAAATTTATCTATTTCATTGTTTTTGCAAATAAGGTAGTTTTCATCCCATTTTTTTCCAGAAGTTTTTTATTGGCATATATTTAGGCCCTTGTTTTCTATATATGGATTTTGTATATAGCTACCATATTAAGGTCTTTTAAATTTGTAACAGTTTCTTATATATGCTCAGGGTTTCTCTAAAAAATAATTTTTTTGTGTGGGTACAAATAATGATTTTATATCTACCTGTTAAATATTTATACATCTTTCTCTCTCTTTTTTTTTTTCATTTCCTGACTGCATTGGTTAATTCTTCCATAACAATATTAAATACTAGTGGTGATTAAAAGACATTCTTATCTACTTTTTACTTAATGGGAATAGTTCTATTATTTCCATGAGTTAGGATGATCCAAGTCCTATTCCTATTCCTAGTCCTATTCCTATTATGGAAATAATTATATTTCCATATACTTTTATTATCTATTAATTAATGGTTAATCAGATTTTACTCTTATTATCTAGTAAATAATGGTTAATCAGATTTTCCACTGATTCACTTATTTCATTCTTATTTATTAACATATTTTTTAAGACTATGTATTTTTCTTTGAGCACTACTTTAGTTCTATTCTATGAATTCAGTGTACTATAAATTATGATTACTTTCAAAATGTTTTACAGACTTCATTTTTATTTCTTCTTTGATGCAGTAGCTGTCAAGAGAAAAATTTAGACTTTCCAGGAGGTAGATTTGTATTGTTTTCCTTCTGTTGTTAATTTCTAGTTTGTACCTTTCTTTCCCTTCCTTCCCTCCCTCCATCCTTTTCATATTTACCTTCTATTTTCTTCTTTTTTTCCCTTCCTCTTCCCTTCTTTCCTTTTACCTAGCATTTTCCCCTTTCTTTCTTCTTTAAAGATTGCTAAAGGCATCAAATCCTTATTTTTTATTCTTAAATGAGGTTGTGGAAAAGTGTGATACCAGCCCATATTTTTTCCCTTTTAAATGACTTCCTCTTTTGCCTTCAGATATTTAAAGGAATATTAATTTTCTAGTTCAGAAATTTTATTGGACTGTATGTCTCAGTATTAGTAATTTTGTGTCAGATTTACCTGGGACACATTATTATCTTTTAATCAGTATAATTATTGTTTTAAATTTCTTTTAATAAATTGAAATTTCTTTTCAATTACATCTCTAAACATTTTTATTTTCTTATAATTTATGTTCTCTTCTTTAGGGTCACCATTAATGCATTTAGGTATCTCCATACCTGTAATAAATATATTTTTCTCTGATACTTTTTATCTCTGTTTATTTTTATTTTCTCACATTTCTCATTTCTGTACTCTGTCCTTAACTGTGTTTTCAACAGTGTTGTAATTTTCTGTGCTACTTTTTGACTTTTTCTTCCACACTTTTCTGAACTTCATACACAAGTGTTTTCTCTTATGTTACTTCATTATAATGTCCCTAAGCTCTTATATCTCTTCTATGTGTTCTTGTTTTATAGAAGTTGTTGCTTTTTTGTTTTAAAAAATTCATAGGATATATTTTGTTGAAATATTCTTCTGCTCTAAAATTTCTGGTGCATAACATTTATTTGACATTTTTTCTCTTCCTTTTCCTGTTTTCCCATATAACATTTTCAGGCCTTCAAATAAGAGGGTTTTGCAGGTGTTTAATGTGAAGGAAAGACAAAACTCTAGTGTAGACCAGAAGTATGAGTAAATTTACTCAGCCTTAAATTTTGCTCTAGTGCTAATCATAATATACATCTGTTATATCTATGCCTCACTGATAGATTGTTTTCCGTATATATTACATTTGATCTTGCTTCTCCCAGCTTCTCTAGATTCCATGCTTATATTGATTTGAGGAAGCTCCCACTACCACTTACATGTTTTTCTTCTCTCCTTGTATTCTGATGAGTTTTATTTCTTACAATGTACCACATACCATAGAGAAGTGTGTATCTTGTTTTTTTTTTTTTTTTTTAAGATTTTATTTATTTATTTGACAGAGATCACAAGTAGGCAGAGAGGCAGGCGCAGCGAGAGGAGGAAGCAGGCTCCCTGCTCAATCCCAGGACCCTGGGATCATGACATGAGCCCAAGGCAGAGGCTTAACCCACTGAGCCACCCAGGCGCCCCCTTGAGTTTTTTGTTTGTTTGTTTGTTTGTTTTGTTCTAATGGTATGGATATTCTCATTTAGTATCTTTCCACACTCTTTAGTATGCTTTTAAATGTATCTTCCCTCCTTGGTTATATCCCTTGGTTTGGATATTAGATAATTATAGTTTTATGGAGAAAAGATCTTGTGTTTTTGTTACCCTTGTTGCTTTGGAGGTGAATTCTGGAAGAATCAGGAAGCAGCATCTATGTTTTTTCTATGATTTTAAAGCTTGAACACAGTTTATTTTATCTTACATTTAACAACATTTACATTAAAAATTGCAACTATATGCTTAGTATTAGCACAAAGAATATATTGAGAATCAATTTCATTTTTCCATATTTTCCAGCATACTTGTAGGGTAGTATGTTATTATAACATTTACTACATATTTGACTTTTGCAATATGATAATTAATAGGGTGACTTTTACCAAAGATATTTTGGTAAATAAGATTTATTTACCAAATATTTACCATATTCCTTATTTATTTATTTACCAATCTTATTTATCTATAAGATTGCACTTAATCCTTTGGTATTCAACTACTACTTTGGAATGCATATCTCATCACCCATGCTGATTTTCTCTTAATTAACTGTACTAAATTTATCAGATTCCCCTATGTCATTGATTTTGGGAGAATTTGAGAAGTTCTGCCATGAGAATTTACCATACTTCAAGGAACTGTGAATTTCTTGAAAGACTTACAATTTTATTTGTAGTTAATTTGCATTGTGTTTGCATTATAGTTTTTGGATATTTAATATCTTATAAATAGCAGAAAATGACTCTCACAGATAATCTAAGTAGTAATAAAATACATTGTTAGTAAGAAAAAAGCAATGCTAAAGTAGGGAATATTTTTACCTCTGATTATAAGAGAATATTTTCATTTTATGATGTTTCTTTCCCACACAGTCTTATAATTACAGGGATTTAAATAATGGATAATGCTGTGAGGAGGATCTCCTATACTCCTTTGCCCAGGTGTCATGTAAATTCATAAAAGTGAAGCTTAGGCAAAGAAAATAGAAATTTACTTTATGTTAACTAATATTATGCTTTATCCTATTCTGATGAGACAATGAATAAATACAAATTGTTTGATTTTTTGTGTAGTATTTGCTTATATTTTTCATGGCTAGTTCAATATGATTATGTAACTAAGATGATGATTATCTGTTTCTCATTTAAATAATCTAACCTCAGATATTTTAAAAGATTTACAGTTAGCCACTTTTAGTTTTAATTTCACATTTGCTTTAGTTAAGGTGATTCTTCAATCCATACTAGTAACTGAATCCTACCTAAATAAAAAGAACACTAGACTAGGAACTATAAGATGTAAACTGAAGTTCTTTCCTGACCAGACACTTGGAATTTTAGTCATGTTATGTAGCATCTCTGAGTAAGTTTCATGAGATACCACCTTACACCAGTTAGAATGGCCAAAATTAACAAGACAGTAAACAACATGTGTTGGAGAGGATGTGGAGAAAGGGGAACCCTCTTACATTGTTGGTGGGAATGCAAGTTGGTGCAGCCACTTTGAAAAACACTGTGAAGATTCCTTAAGAAATTAAAAATAGATCTTCCCAATGACCCTGCAATTGCACTACTGGGTATTTACTCCAAAGATACAGATGTGGTGAAAAGAAGGGCCATCTGTACCCCAATGTTTATAGCAGCAATGGCCACAGTCACCAAACTGTGGAAAGAAAAAAGATGCCCTTCAATGGACGAATGGATAAGGAAGATGTGTGGTCCATATATACTATGGAGTATTATGCCTCCATCATAAAGGATGAATACCCAATTTTTGTACCAACATGGAGGGGACTGGAAGAGATTATACTGAGTGAAATAAGTCAAGCAGAGAGAGTCAATTATCATGTGGTTTCGCTTATTTGTGGAACATAAAGAATAACACAGAGGACATGGGGAGATGGAGAGGAGAAGGGAGTTAGGGGAAATTGGAGGGGGAGATGAACCATGAGAGACTATGGACTCTGAAAAACAATCTGAGGGTTTTGGAGGGGTGACAGGTGGGAGGTTGGGTGAGCCTGGTGGTGGGTATTATGGAGGGCATGTATTGCATGGTGCACTGGGTGTGGTACATAAACAATGAATTCTGGAACACTGAAAAGAAATTAAAAAAATAAAAATTAAAAAAAGATATTTTGAGATGTAAGTAAAATATCGTTGAAAATTTCAAAAGTGTATTAAAATGTGAAAGATTCTCTATTCTCTAGAATAGCTAGATAAACATCTTTGGGCAGTATCTAGATGAAATGAGAGAATCAAGTTAAGTGAGAATTTGCTTGGTCATTTCAATGACAAATGAGTCACTTTTGAAATTATCTTTTTGGTTTTTCAACAAAGATGACTTGATTTAGATTTAACCTTATGTGTTGCTTCTCTTCATAACCCTTGTTGCTGTTTTCTCTTGTATTTTACATAGCTCTGTCACAGATGCTATACAATAACATTCTTAGAACATTTAATACATTAAATTAATCAGAAGCCACATACAAAACTATACCTACTAGCAGTTCTGTAACACCTCAATGCCTTTCATATAGGTGATCTCATTTTACTGAACAATGTCAAAACACAAGACTGTTGTTCCCATATATTATTTCAGTAGTTACGAATGTTTAAGCATGCCACATCTGGCCCAAACAGAAAGTATCATTTAGATTCAAACCTGACAATCACTTGCTGAGATGTCAATAATTCAATTATACATGCATAATTTATTACAAATATATACTAAATGTTTCAACATCTATTCTTTGTTGATATTATGCTAGACATTGGGAATGTAGATGTAGAAAATGCTGTCCCTATTCTCTAGGAGCTTAAAGTTGAGTGTAGTGAACATGAGTAAAGAGACAATTATATTAAAATCAGACATATATGCCATTTCTTACAATTCTTCTCCTTATTTACTCTGCTGCAGTATCAAAGTTCCCATTTTTAGTCCTCAAACATGTCAGTAGCTCTTTCTTCAACTTGGAATGTTCTTCTCCAGCTAGTCGTAAGGTTTATTTCTTTACTTCATTTTGGCTTTGCTTCAATTGCCATTTTGGTGATGTCTTCCATGACCTTATCATATAAAGTGGTATTATTTTACCCTGCTTTATTTTTTTTTGTGGCACTTATCAGGTCCAGATACTATATTATGTTATGTTATGTTATGTTATGTTATATTATACTATATTATATTATTTATTGTCTTTCACCCCAGTAGTATGTAAGTATCCCAAGGATAGTAAATGTGGTTTTATTACTACTTTACCCTAACATCTAAAGCAAACCCTAGGGAGGCCTGGGTGGCTCAGTTGGTTAAGCCACTGCCTTCAGCCCAGGTCATGAGTCTAGGTCATGATCCCAGGGTCCTGGGATCGAGTCCTGCATTGGGCTCCTTGCTCAGCAGGGCGCCTGCTTCTTTCTCTGCCTCTGCCTGCCACTCGGCCTGCTTGTGCTATCTCTCTCTCTCTGACAAATAAATAAATAAATAAATAAATAAAGCAAACCCTAGTTCATAGGTTTTCATTCATATGGAATGAAAACACTGCGTAAATCCTTTTTAGCATGATTTACTTTGCTACAGTAGAGATATACACAAAATATTTTAAGTCTGACATTGGACTAAGCTTTCAAATTTATATATAATTTCATTCAATGCCCACAACCCATGAAATAGCTACTATGATCCCTTTGTTAGCAATAAAGAATGTGAGACATGAAAGAATGAATGTCCCTTATCTGAGGTTATAGTGAGGTACAGCATAGCAAATGATAGGACTTGTGTCTTCTGAGTCCACTTCTTGCAATCCTTCCACTAAATATGGAGTGTCCTGTAACTGTCCTAAAGGCAGAGGAGAGGTTAAACATATAAGACCCAGCAACTGACACTTGGGAAGAAAATACTCTATTATGGCTTTTGCTAAGACTCTGCTCACAAGCCTAGAAAATATTTACCTACATGCATTTTTCTTTAATATAAATCACCCATGGAATTTTCAGTTGTTCCTTTACATGGAGTTTTTAGGATCCAGCAGCTCATCCTTCTCGATTATTTCTGAATGCGGTGATGGAATCTAAAATGTGGAAGAGATTCTATGAATGCACATGATTTATCATCTTGGCCAGGTCTCTTGGTTGCCAATGAGAGAACCTCAACTCAAATTGTAAGAGAATTTATTGACTCATATAACTGGAAAAACAAAAGATAGATATTCAGATATGCCTACATTCAAAGGTTTATAGGATGGCACCAAAACACTCTGATTCTCATTTTTCTCAGTCTCTTATTAGCAAAAGGCCTCAGGACAGTTCCAAGTTATTTGGTCTTTAGAATGCATGGAGTCAGAAAGATAAAGAACAGCTTTTCTGATTGTGCTAACAAAATGTTTAAGGAAAGCCCTGATTGGCCTGGCTTGGATCACACATGTTTACCCATCTGGGATGCCCAAAAGAGAGTAAACCCTTGCAGGTTTCACATCCCTAGGGCCAAGGTAGGCCTAAATATTTTGAAGAAAGAAGAATTACTATAGCCTTGGAGAGAGATGCTTCCCTGAAAGACGAAATGCTATTTAGACAAACTATTCAACCACTCCACTCCACTCTTTCCATTCCTATGAACCGTATTTTTGCAGTGAGTAAATATTTATGAAAGTGTTCTCTATGCCAAGCTCTGGGATAGGCCCAGAGGATTATTTTTTTAATCAATAAATTTGTCCTTGAAGATACAGATATGAAAAAAAAAAAAAAAGACCAAAATGGTAAAGGATAAAAAAAGTTGCAAACCAAAGTAGAAGTTGCTTTGAAGCTTGGAAGAAGAGCTTAAAAATATATGGACTTGTTACCTGACCAAGGAATCCCCTCTCGCTCCCTCATTGACTACTACCAATAGTTTTCAGACAGTCTTTTTGCCCACTCTAGTATATCCTTGAACAATCCTTCTGCATTCTTTCTGTCATCAAAGGTACTTACTCTCCCAGTCATCTCAAATGGCTCCAAAATTTCCTTTCCAAAGTCACAGTTTTGCAATATTTTAGCATCTTCTTGTCCTCTCTTCATTTCATGCAACTGCTTCGGTGACATTTTGTTCTTAGACACCAGGGAATGTTGCTGGAAGTGGAAAGGGACAGGAAGACGTGGGGAGGGTTAAATCGTGCCAGAAAGTGAAGAAGGGGTATCTTCAAATTAGATTTATTTATTAGCATGATGACTCACAGTATAATAATGCCACTTTGCCTGTGGCCAGGATAGAAAGCAAGACTATAAAGGAATAACTGGCTGATACTTAGAGGCATCCAAGTTGTTATATCTTTAGGAAGTTAAAAAAGTACCTTAGTGTCTGCTTACTCATCCCTGGGCCGGATGTTCTTAGCTAGGGAAAAAAAAAAAAAAAAAGGAAAAAAAAAGAAGTTTTCCTTTTTTCTGATTCTGATTGTCAAGGACAAAAGGCTCAAGCTCTGCTACTAATTAGATCTGTGACCTTGAGAAATCATATAATCTTGCCTAATATTTGCTTCCTTATTTAAAAACTAGAAAGTAAATTATATCTACTTTATAGATATCATAAAATCTATGTATCTCAAGATCATATTCACTGATATGATATATACATATATATAATGTGTATTTATTATATATGTGTATATATGTGTGTATATGTATATACGTATATGTGTATATACATATATAAAGGTCCTGTTCTACAATGGAATATAGTACATTTTGGATGACTCCAATTTCATTATTGTACCCTTTAACCCCACTTTGTCTCACTTTCTACTGTTATACAAGATTGGGCTGAATCAACTAATCAGTACCTTTCATCCTCTGATATTCTATTTTTCTGGACATTTTTTATAACTTTCACAAATGAGAAAAGTGGCACTTTTTTTTTCCAGAAGTTATTTTCTATAAGTAACATAGCCTCTGGTCAGAAGAACTCTTCTCACACACTTTTTTTTTTTTTTTGCTACCATCAATACGTTTAAATAAAGAGTCATTACCACTCAGTTTCACCATAGGGCTTTCTAGGATATGCAGTGCAAGAGAGTCAGCCCAGGCTTTTGGGAAGGCAGAGTTCATGCTCCAGGCACAGCTTTCTCCATGAGTTCCTTAAAAATCAATTCTGGGTTGGTTTCCAGTATACAGTCACTGAAGAATTTCTTTATTCTTCATATTTGCCCTGACTCGGAGAGGATATGATTCAGAGAGGACGATGGGACAGAGCAGTTCTAAAGCCAGCCTACCTATCATCACATCAGCACTGAAGTCAACTTCGTGTTTCCTGCCATACTCGATGAGTTCCATTTCCATATCATTTTCCAGGGCCCTGGAAGAAACTGTCACAAGCCACAAACAGGCCAGTAGAATAATAGAATGACAGAGTCAGAAACAACTGGAGAGGTCATCAGCTCTATTCAACCTTTGTTTTAAGGAAGAAGCATTTGACAATTGTTAAGGCTAAGTGACTTGCTGAAAGTCTCAAAATGAGTAAATGACAGAGGAAAACAAACCAAAAATATCATCACCCTTCCCTGATTAACATTGATGTAATGCTTTAAATTTACAGAATGCCTCTTCCATATATACCTTATTTTATACCCATTAAATTTATTTGAATTATTTATTATTTTTATTTCCACATACAGGAAACTAATTTGAAGTTAGTAAAGATTAAATAACTCTTTCTGAAGTCATTATCTCCAGGAAATAACAGAAGAGAGATCTGCATTCCAGTTGTTTTATTTATTTATTTGTATTTGTTTGTTTCCCTTGTCATCCATTCAATCAAGGAACATTTGACCTTCATTAATCAAATTTTAATCAAGGGAAGAGTCAAGGAAGGTTATCCGTAAATTAGACCCTGACAATTTAAGTAAAAATGTATAACGAAATTGATGGTCTAAATTTACAATGCAGAAACTTCTTTTTGATTTTTACAGAATCATGACTTTAGAAATAAGTATGCCCTAGTAAATAACACTAACGTATCCACTTCTAATTCAGCTTCAGTAAAAGAAAATTTAATATGCCTCTATATCAAGGCAACTGATGAATTTTTATTTAAAAATAATTATTAATTGAGGTAACATAATATATTTGGTAAGGAAATGGAAAAGTATAAAAATCATCCATCCACAATACTGTACTCTGGAGATAACATTTGGTATATATGCTTACAGATTTTTAAAATTTTTAATTTTTTAAATTTTCTTATGCATATGTATAATTCCTTAAAAAATGACTTTACTATATAGACTCTACATTAAAAAAAGAGACTTTCTATATGAACATATATACAGATTTGTTGTTGATAACTGCTTAACATACAATTTAGAGATACAAAAATTTTTAATTCCTTTTTGCTACACATTTCAGTTATTTCAAGCTTAACATTATTATAAATCATGCTGCAGATGAACATCTTTGTTCATAGATATTTGCAAATTTCTCTGATTATTTTCTCAGAATGTATTTCCAGAATTGAATCACCAGGTCACAGATAATGTATATTTTTACAACTTTTATAGATTGTGGCAAATTGCCTTCCAGGATAGGGATGGGTAGTATTCTTTCTATCACAACACTCTGTCTTAATAATGTTTGATTTCTCTGTCTAAATACTATTTTCTGAGTTTAAGGGAATGTCTTTGATCCACATTAGCATTATTGACCACCAAATGTAATTTATATACTATTTATGTTTTGCGATTTCTAGAAAATTGTAAAAAGAGTATTAGCCTCTGATGTGCACTGTGAATATGCCTCCTATAAGTGATACTAGTATATGGTTTCTAGGAACAGATGGAGACTCTCCTGGTTTGCCCTTCCAGGAGTGTGGCCATTGGCAGTACAACATAGTAATAGTAAAGGGCATAGATTCTAGAGCTGGACTACCTTCATTCAAATGCTGACTCCATTACCTACTATCTGTATGGCTTCTGCCAATTACCAGATTTCTCTGTGCTTGCTTATTCACCCTTAAATGGGGATGACCATAGCATCTAATTTGCAGTGTTGTAAGAGGACTGAATGAGTGATATAGGGAAAACTCTTCCATAGTGCATGACACATGAAAATACTAAATAAATATTAGCCATTATTATTATTGATGTTATTGTTATTAAACTGTAGCAACATTATTGATAATACATAGTAGATACTCAAAAATGTATGTTGAAAGGACAATAAAGAAAGAATAATAAAGGAATGGTGATTGCATGTAGAGAGTTAGTTCCTGAGTAGAGACAAAGATTTGGGAGCCATCTACAGAGCAATGATAGGTAAAGTAATAGGTGAACCACTGAAGGGTATGACAAATTAAGTTGAGGAATGAAGACCTTAACTCAGGAAATACTGCTTATACATATGAGGAAGGAGAAAATGAGTTTGTAAAAGAGAATGAGGTGGAGATGGTAGTGGCGGTAATAAAGTAGTTGGAAAAGCAGAACAGCAAACAAAGGAGCTCAATCCATTTGGAGAAATGGGTTTGGATCTGGGAGATAAAGATGAAAAAGACAGACAAGAAGGAATAAGGATCCTTTTGTTCCTGCACATGACTTTAGGATTTAGAGGTGACCTGAAATGTTAGCAAAAACCATTCAAGAATTAAGGCACAATTCTTCCCAGATAATATTTGTGTTTTTTCTAGGCTGCACTGTCCACAATGGTAGCTGCCAATCATATGTGGCTATTTAAATTTAAATTTTACTTGATTAAAATTAAATAAAAATGTGAATTTAGTCTCTTGGCTGCACTAGCCATATTTCAAGTGTTCAATGTTCATATATATGGCTGGTGGCTACCATGTTGGTTGGATAGCACTGCATTAAACCTTTCCATCATTTCAGAGAGTTCTCTCGGACAGTGCTGCCTCCTATACTCTGAAGGAGTAAGAAATATGGGAATATGGGAATATCAAATGGCAACAAGGAAACTGAATTTTAGAGTATGGCTTTTACATTCTGAGACTTATTTTATTCCTGAGATCAGTATATCAGTCAGATTTCAGCAGGAAGCAGAAACTACACATAGGTTGTATGGGACAAATTGAGGAGAATCTAATAATAGATTTTTTCATTGGGTGGACCAAAAAAGAAGACAAAGGATGAAAGAGGGCCTGTTAATGTAACTCACTAAAGTTAGATTTAGGAGGGACCATATATCTATAGGGTCAAGTGAAGACCTCTAGTACAAGTTACCTGGCAACTAGTAATGACCTCTGTTCTCAGGCACTGAGATCTCTGACCAATAGGAGGCATGTAAATAGCATTCTTGTTGTTCTCTCTGGGTAGTCTGATGTTTTCCTTCTGTCTTCTTGCAAAGAGGCTCTAGGAAGACTTTTATTGACATTTTTCTCACATTAGAAACATACTGTTTAAGATGTACTCGGGTGGGTTTCATTTTATACTTGGAAAGCCTGACTTTGACTTTTCTTTCCTTTTTTTTTTTTTTTTTTTTTTTAATGATAATAGAGAACTACCCATGTTTGGCATTACAATAAACAATGCAAATCACAACCAGGCTTGAGCATAATCTCAGATGACTGAGACCCAGGGGTGAGACAGAAGAAAGGGACAAAGCCCTCTTGATTACACAAGTGAATTTGAGGTATGAAAACTTGTTTTTTCTCAAGAATGAAGAAATGCAGAGTTAAGTAGGGCAACATCTGTTTCCCTTTTGATATCTGGATACAGTTATCAGGCAGCTTTGCTTTTTCAAAGTTAGATTGGGAGAGAAATATACATTTGGTTATGACTTTGGTCTCTTCATAAACAGACATTTTCTCACTACTGGTATTTTGGCAAGTGATTCAAAACAATCAGGAAGAAATTCTTATTCAACATAAGATCACCTCCCAACTCCCACCCAACTAAAAATCATGTAGCTCTTTACAGTGTGTGTGGCAGATATCAATATTATTATTATTATTATCACATTTTGGAAATGTGGAAACTGAGACTCAGATTAAGCACTTATACTGGATCACACAGCTAACTGGCCCTGGCACTCAAAGACTTTAATAAAAAGCTGGTGCTCTTTCACTAAACATTTTCTGGCATACATAAAAAAGGGATATCCCTTATTTTTTTGTCTTGGTTAAATTTTAATTGAAGAGAAAATTTGCACACATGAAACAACGAGGTAGTATACCATAAGTATACTGAGAACTCATTCTACCTTCCAAACAGATTCATTTTCTTTCCTTCCAAACTAGTTTCTCATTCTGTATTTCCTGTCTTGGTTGCCACCATAATCTTGGATCATACAAACTAGAAACAGATTTTTTTTCCCCTTTCCAACTCATATTTCTGGTTCATTCTTCAAGTCATAAAGACTGATAAATGTCTGTCTCTTCTTCTTGAACCCTATTTCTCTGGTCTGATTCAGGTCTTCCGTATTTCTCAACTGTTTCAGTAGCATCTTCACTGGTGTCTCCAACTCCTGCCTTATCCTAGTCTGATCCACTTTCCATCATGGTTTCTTGGATACTTTCCTTAACCCACACCTGAACATGCCATTCCCTTTACCATCCTGGTAATTCTCAAACTCCAGATATTACATGATTTTAGTCATAGCTGCAGATTATGTATACCCAGAGCTGATACAACTGGTATATAGCAGTGTGGCCACAGTGGTTGTTAAATACTGTAAAATAATCCACTTTTTATTATTATCTGTTCTAAGCAATATTAACAAATCACAGGTTGGAATATACTGGTTACATAGTGGTTTTGTATGAGATTCATTAAATGCATAACTGCTAACTAAAAAAGGTTATCTTTGTACCAACCAACATTGTATTAGGGTAAATATTTCACCATTAAGGAAATACAGGACTCTATAATAAAAGCTTAGCTCCTTAATGTTATACCAAGACCCACCAGAATCTGATCCCATCACCCACATCCTCTCTTACTGGGTCTTACACTTTTTTCTGCCTATAATTCTAGATAATTATGAACTTTAACAACTAATTTAGGTCCTTATATAGAGTATATATTAGATAAATACACACTGAACAACTGAATAAAAATGACCTGTTGGTCTTGTCCTACTAGATGTTAAGCTCTTTAAACCAAGGATTACTATGCTAGTCATTTCTCTCTATCTCTCTCTCTCTCTCAATGCTCTTTTTTTCCCCCTCCAGAACATTGTAGACATAATATTTGTTGAAGTGACATGCTGAAAATTATGTAGATGAAATAAACTACTGGAAGTAAAAAAGTGAAATATGAGCCAGTGGTTGTAAACAGCAGCGGTTTGACTTGAGACAGGTCTTGAACTAAGGGAAAACAGAAAGAGGAATATAGGGAATTTCAGGTACAGTAATGAATAAAAGGTTGAAAACAAAAATAAAAAATAAAGGAAAACAAACAAAAAACATAAGTAAATGGTTGAAGTGCAGGAGATCATAACTGACTTATGTGGAGTGGATAGTGTACATTTGAGAGAATGGGTTTCTGTGTGGGGAAGAATTTAGCCTTGCTCAAAGAGAAGTTTGGATTTGTCCTTGGCTTCTAAGAGGTAGTCTTGGAATGTCACGCCTGGAAGGAATGTCTTTAACTGTGTGGGGCCTTTGGGTCACACTGGATATCTAACAATGAGATTTAGGGTCCAGGCCTTGGGTCATATGGTGTTGAATCCACCACTGGAATAGAGAATGAGATCAGCTACATGGGTAATCAATCATGCATACACATGATGGATCCCAATAAATACTGTGGACGGCAAGCACTGGGTAAGCTTCCCTGATTGGTAATATTCCATGAGCATTGTCTCTTTGACCTAGGAGAATAACACTGCCCTAATTCCACAGGAAAAGGGCAATTCTGAGCTACACATTTAAAAGCCTCATGGAAGCCACCCCATGGGCCTATTACCCTGGGTGATTTTAATGAATGTCCTTTATCTGTAACAAACTGTAACTGTGAACAGAACCACTTTCATTGTGTTCTGTGAGTCCTTCTAGTGAATAACTTACCTGAGGATGTTTTTGAGAACTTGCAGTGGTATCAGAAGTGAGGGGAATCTTGTGTGTCCTCTTCCTTCTAACTTTACAGTTGGCTAACTTTCCCCCTTTCCAACTCAGTTTAGATCTAAAATTATTTTTTAAAGCCAAATACCTGTGAAATCCTGTTATCTGGAACAGATGTAAAAGGAGTTTCTGTAGTTACAGCAGGGCCATAGGTTTCACATCTGGTTAGCTGTCCTTTCTCTTACTTGTCATTGTCATCCTCAGTCCCATCTGAAGAAGCTAGGTCTATGCCAAGCAGCCTTGGAAAACCCTCATCATTGGCTAGATGCTCACCTAGATGCTATTAGAAGAAGGTGAAGGAAGTAACATTTTGTGAACACCCATTGAATGTAGCATTGCAAACTATCTCACGACATTTTGTTTAATCCTGCAATCACCTTCAAAGGTAGGTGTTTGCCCCTTTAACATGCACCAAAATAGGCTTAGAACAATTAGGAGCTAGCCCAAGGCTACAGAATGAATACAAGGCAGAGCTGGGATTAGAAATTCAGCAGTTCAACTTGATCCTTCAATAACAGGGAGGTAACTTGGGGGTTTGATCGGGGCAAGGATTTTACAAAATAAGTATTGGAGGAATATGTGGTGTCAGTGTGGAGCTGAGGGAAGAATGGAGGTGCTGGGAGATGGTTGAAAGATGAATAGAGTCACGGATAGCTGTGCTTCAAGCAGGCTGCGAGAGCTACAGTATAGATAAAATTTAACTTCAGAGAGTCCTGACCTTTTAGATCAGCACTGAAGAAAAGAACCTCCTGGACCATTGCTCTCTGCCCCACCTCTTTAAATAGTGAAGAAAAAGAAACATCCTCTGTGTTTAAATTTTTTAAAAAGCTATTTCATTTTAAGTCACTCATGATTTCACCTGTCAAAGGACAAGCTTTCCCAGGAACTAGGAGAAAAATGAATAAAACCTAGAGAAGATCACTAAAGAGCTCTAAAACATGAAAGTATTTCAGTGGTATCTGTGAAAAAAATGAAAATCCTGGTGACCTTTGCCAAACCGGAGTCAAAGAACAATTTACTTTGTGAAATATAATTTCTTGACTTAAGTATTCTACACAGAGTCATAACTGACAAACAATGTGGGGAAGAGGGAGCACATATAATAATAGCTAATGAGTGAAATTCACTAACTCCATTATGTGCCCACCGTGCATTCACTCATGTGATAATCATACTAACACTGTGTGTGAGGCAGGTGTATCTAGACTACTCAGCTGTTATAACACAATTGCAATTAAATCAGTTGGTAATCTGTCATTTCATGTATATTTTCATTTTTTAGAGGTTCCATAACCTCACAGACCTGATTTTTCTTATTCTTTTATGGTCTACTATTGAGCTCTCTGATGTTCATGAGACTTATCTCTAGTTGGTACTTGACAGATATTCTGAGAATGAACATTTAATATATATATCCAAATATTTAATATATATCCATATATTTAATATATATATTCAAACTCAGTTCTTCTGATCCTCAGGTAAAGTTTTAGAAAATGCAGCAGGGACTTAGGATGATCATTTAGGCTACTATAAATTGGTCTCTTAGTTTGTTTCTCAGTTGAGCTTGGTTGTGTCCTAGTGCCTGACCACTATGAACTTCAATTTCTTATCTATGAAATGAAGTCCTGGATTTAATGACTTCTGAGATCCCATAAAGTGGGAAATGTTTGACTTTTGGTAGTTGGTGTTTCAGGTGAACTCATCTTTGATAGATGTAAAGCCTATCATATGTGCTATTGGCCATGCTGCAAACATGTTTCTAATATTGTGATGTTTATTCCTTCTTGGCTAGGATTTCAACAGATTCAGTAAAATTAGACATCTGTTCCCATTAGTGGATTTTGCTACCTCCCTGTTTTGGTTCTGTCATCATCTGATTGTCTTCATCTTTGGCTTTCAAGTCCTCTGTCAATAATAATAATAATAATAATAACAATAACAATAATACTAATAAAATCTAACGTTCATGGATTGACAATGCTATATGCTGAATGGTTGTGTACCCTCATATTTGTATGTTGAGACCTCATGCCCCAGGTGATGATATTTGGAGGTGGAGACTTTAGGAGGTGTTTAGGTCATGGTGGAGATCCTTAATGATTGGGATTAATGTCCTTTATTAAAGAGACTCCAGAGAATTTGCATGTACCTTCCACCATGTAGAAGACTCAGTGAAAAGACAGCCAAGTATGACCCAGGAAGCAGGCTTTCACCAGACACTGTATATACCAATGCCTTGGTCCTGGACTTCCCAGCTTCTATAAGTATGAGAAATAAATTTATGTTGTTTATAAGCTGTTTAGTCTATGGTACTTTGCTATCGCAGCCTGGACAGACTAAGACAGCCAGGTACTCTGCAATCAGTTTTTATTTTTAATCTATCTGATCATAAGATAATGTTTCAAGCAGATATTTTTTATTGCCATAAATGACTATGGAGACAAAGATTTAGAAGTAACTTGCCCAGGGTCTCACATCTTGAAAGCTGGTAGAAAAAGGAGTTGAAGCAATCTCTGACTTATAGATTTAAAGACTTTAGCCATTACAGTTACAGCTTTGGGAGAGTGATTTAGAATAGATTTGTTTCTTGTAGTATACAAGTCTTGGTGAAAACCTGATGGGAGTTATAGTATGATTTCCCTAAAAAATAATTATGATTATGTCACTAAATATTTTGGAGGCAGTGTCAAAGATTTCACAAACTTCCTAAAATGTAGAATTTTGGAAATTCTGGGAAAAAATGGGAAAAAAAAAAAACCCTTTCCCCAATATCTGAACTAGAGTCATTCTTAACAGCACCTTCTAGAATAGAATTTCAGAAGCCCATGTGGAAAATCCAAGAAAAGTCACGAAGAGTGCAATTAGCCCCTTTTACCATAAGTCTGTATACTATAGGTTTAGTTGTATTGAGGGCCAAAACAATCTTCTTGCCTCCCTGTAGGCTGAGAACTCAGCCTGGTTGCTGATTACTACCATTGTCACGAGTTTCCATGTTTGCTCCAAGTTCTCAGATTTCTGTTTTTCAAGTTTAATTTGCCCGGGACATTGCAGGAAGAGAAACCGTGGGGGCATGATTAAAAGCATATGGCGTATGAGGTGGGGAGGGGGAGCAGTGAGCACAGCAGGAGGGAGGAGGATTGCTAAATTGAGTGTTTCTAATAAAGGAGAGTGGGAGAGTATTTGCTGCTTTTGCTTGGGCTAAACTGTATTGTGTAATACTCCTCTCCCGCCCTCTAGGCCTAGAGTATAAGATAAAGAAGGTTAGGGTATTGTAATTTTTAATGTGTCCGGTCATCACATCTATCTATCTATTATCTATCTATCTATCTATGTATCATCTATCATCTATCTATCTATCTATCTATACATCTCTCTCTCTTTCTCCTCCTTTCTCTCTCCCTAGAGTGTTTTTTTAAATGTATTTTCTAATGACACAATGGCAGGTGTATGTGTGTGCGTGTGTGTGTGTGTGTGCGCGCGTGTGCATGTGTATTCTCCTGTTAAGCAAATGGAACAGTGGTAGGTCCCAAACCTGACTTGGGATCATAACCCTTGGGATTGTTTTGAATATACACATTCATCAGTTCACCCAAGGCTCACTAAATCAGACTACCAGAGGAGCCAACATTTGCCTTTAAATATGAATCCCCTTTATGTTGGCAATTATCTCTGTCAGAATGCTTTTATAGTAAAATAAAGTCTAAATGGATTTCCAGGATATTATTGCTGTAAAGGAACTTAACACCCATTGAAGTGGACACTTGCAGATTTTTGGCTACTCAGAGTCCATTCTACCTTCTGATTATAACAGCCACATTTCACTTTAGGAAATAATCTCTCCCAATCATGTGAAGATTTAATTGGATTTATATGTACTAGTCTTGGGGCACCTGATGGGTCAGTTGGTTAAATGTCTGCCTTCAGTTCAGGTCATGATCCCAGGGTCCTAGGAGCCCTACATGGTGCTCTCCATTCAGAACTGAGTCTGTTTCTCCCTCTTACTCTGTGATCTCTCTCACCTTTGCTCTCTCTCAAATAAATAAATA
This sequence comes from Mustela nigripes, assembly GCF_022355385.1. Classification (NCBI taxonomy): domain Eukaryota; kingdom Metazoa; phylum Chordata; class Mammalia; order Carnivora; family Mustelidae; genus Mustela; species Mustela nigripes. The sequence goes on along the minus strand of NC_081557.1, from coordinate 24,820,770 downwards.
AAATCTTGAAAATATATATAATGTACCAGTCTTGCTCTCACCTAGTCAATGGGAAGTCAAAGAGATAAACTAGGTCAGTGGTTCTCTCTCTCAAGAGTGTATGAAGAAATAGAAAGATTATAAAAAAGAAGAAGAAGAGGAAGAGTAAAGAAGGGTTGATGCTCATTTGCTCTGGCATGGACGTCCTAGTTAGGCTGTGCAAGTATTCCTGCTTCTAAGGTTCCCAGGGCCTCTCTGGTGCCTGTCCATTCCAGGCCTGGTTCTCTGGGCCTCCTCTCAATTATATGTCATGGTTGAATCTTTCCAATGAATTGCTTTTAGAGCTAAGTTAGCCAGAGGCTATTTTAATCACTTATCCCAACATCCACCTTTCTAATCCAACACATTTATTTTATATAAGAAATAATAGATCCCCAAAGACCCTAAGTTACTTTCCTAGGGATGTCCAGTTAATAAATGGTACCATTGGGACTGAAATCTGGATCTCTTAGTTTTAGGGATGACCAGTGTGTATTGGTTTGCCTTTATCAAATGGTTCCCTAATTTTGTTTAGCCTTGGTGTGGTCTTCTAGATTCTTTTGGAAGTTATGCCAATAGAAATAATGTCACAATTGTAAACACAATTTCCTTTTGTTCTCAAAATATTTCATTGGCCATGGGGTCTTGCTGCCTGCTGCCCTGCCTCTGGCAAGTGCCTAATTTAGATGTTTCTAAAGAAGATGAATGCTTTTCTCCTCTGGCGCACTGGAGCAATATGCAAGATCTATGGGGAGAAGATACTTTTTTTCCCAGAGCTAGTGGCTGTCCTGAGGCTCCATGGTATTGTATTGATTTAGGATGGTTGGGTTGAAGAGGTGGGTCAGCCATACTATTTTAATCTTGACTTTCCCCCCACAAAAGACACTGCTATATACATTATGTAGACATATTCATGGTAGTTAAACCTCATCCTCAGAGATGGAGTCTGAGTCAATTAAAGTCTATTGGTTGAGGAAGAATTAAAAGATGTAGGTAGTAGAGGTTTTAGGAGATGCCTGAAAATATTTATTTCCTCCCTGATTGTGATTGATTCCTCCTTCTATTTCCATATCATTGAAAACACTGGGTTAGTAATGGTTCTATTTTAACCCATTTTTACCATTTCACACAGTTATTTTCATATATATAGTACTTTATATTACATACTATTAAATTATTCCATTACCCAGAAAGTAGACTTCTATGAGTGAAGGTTTACCTCAAGAGAGATTAAGAACACATCCAAGGTGACATATGCCCCATATGCAGCAATCTGGGACCAGCAACCTAGAAACCCTGAAACCCCAAACCAGGGACTTTGTGTTCTGGCTGCCCCTTCTTTTCCTTTTAATTACTGTCATCATGGTGGAAGTTTCTTTGGGGAAGAAATAAAGAGGTAAGCACTAAATATACTAAAGAGGGCTTCAAGTTGGATGTGAGAGTTTGCTGACTATAAATAAGACCTTACTCCATTGTACCTCCACCATGCACTAGAGATTAAGTAATTTGTCAATCAATTTATTCATCAAAACATTTACTACTCTTTTGCTGTGTGCCTCCAATTTCAAGGGAAAGGAATCATAGCACTTATCATGTTGGTTCACAAATGGGCCCCTGTACATGGAGGGCAAGGAGCAAAAAAAAATAAGGCAAACCATTCCAGATTGGTAGGTGACAGTCTCAATAAGCAAAGGAACTTACAAACAAGGCTTAACTGAGCAGGCTCAAGATGAGTCCATCTCCACACTTGCTCTCCAGAATCTTAAATTTATATAGAGGACTTAAATGGGGTCAGTTATGTATTCAGTCTAGTTGATCTCAATAGTACCTTTCTCTTTTGAGCGTACAGACATCATCAAAATAGTTGCTAGTATGGGAATAGCAGGCAGGATGTACATTCCAAAGACATAGGAATGTTATTCCTGACAGTAGTCAGGAGCCTCCAATTGCCAGGGTCCAGCTCACAGGTCAACCTGAAGTCACATCCTCCTGAGGACCTCCTCTAACCCACCCTCAAAGAGCTTGCTGTCTAGTGGGTTAGTTCTAAGGCTGAGATCAAGGAAAAAGAACTAACATTTTGAGGGTAGCTATGTATATAACTTCAGATGATGCCTCTTACAGTTAGTTGTATAGAGTCATTTTTCTCCCACAGATTCATAGCATTACATAATAATGCATGTATTGATCATGGCACCAGGCATTTAGTAAATCCTTAGTAATGACATCTATTAAATAATTACTTAAACACATGTGTGACCACTTGATACCATCATTTTTTTAAATCGTCATTTCTTTTTTTAAAAAATATTTTATTTATTTATTTGACAGACAGAGATCACAAGTAGGCAGAGAGGGAGAGAGGAGGAAGAAGGCTCCCTGCTGAGCAGAGAGCCCAATGCAGGGCTAGATCCCAGGACCCTGGGATCATGACCTGAGCCAAAGGTAGAGGCTTAACCCGCTGAGCCACCCAGATGCCCCAATCATCATTTCTTTGTACCATGGCTTACAAGATGTTTTCTGAACTTCTAAATATAACTTAAAATAATGGCCTTTATTATCAACCGAAACAGCACACCCCCAACCTTGTTATTTTATATTCTACTCTGTACAGCTTAATGCATTTTTTTTTTTTTCCTGGAGTTTGTAAACTCCTATTTATCATTCACTCTCTGGCTCCAAACTTACCTCCTTTGGGAGGATTTCTTTATCCTTTCCTCCACTAAGAACTCTACTCTAGAACCTTTACAGCACTATAATTATGCATTTTTATAATTTTCTTTCCCACTAGTTAGTGAATACTTCAAGATCAGAGACTCTTTCTTAATCTATTTCCTTTCAATTTGGGTCCAGTTTCAGTACCTAGGATGAGGCAAGGTTTAGCATATGTTTGCAAATTAAGGAGGTATCCACCTATTATGAACTGGAAAATTTTGGAGTCATACTTAAAAAAATATATACTTAGGTACAAAATATTTTACATTAGAAGGAGTATTTTGAGAGAAGTAAAACCTGGTTTCTTTTTTCTTTTTTGCCATAAAGGAACTTTGGAATAATCTGAAATTATCTTTCAAAGGTGGATGGAATATATTAACTCCCAAGATGAAGTGGCATTTGTTAAATATTTGCCACGTTTATCCCAAAATATTCACAGTGGGTCTTTTCAATGCAATATTCATGAGTACATGTTGAACAATTAGATGATTCAACAGCATTTTACATCAATATTAAGCAAGCACATACTATTGCCAGGGACTGTTTTAGACATGTTAGGGTAAAATCAAGATGGATAAAATAAAATCCCTATTCTCAAGACACTCATGGTCCAATTGGGGAGACAGAGAGACACATTTATATTGAGATGCTTTTGACTACAACCAATGAAAACCAATTTGATCTGGTATAAGTTAAAGAGAGGGAATTTATGAAAAGAAGAAATGCTTGTCTTACTAAGGCCACAGGCAAAAATACAGATTGGACTAGGGAAGAGACTGGGCACAAACCTAGAAAACCATCAAGATTCTCCCCTCCTTGGATTCTGATCATCCCTAATTGTCTGCTTCTTCTTTTCCTGGACACAGTCACCTGTCCTCTTCTGATGGAAAAACACTGGCCATGTCACACCACTTTTGCTTTTATAACACTGTCAGATATCTTTTTTTTTTAAAGATTTTATTTATTTATTTGACAGAGAGAGATCACAAGTAGGCAGAGAGGCAGGCAGAGAGAGAGGAGGAAGCAGGCTTCCCGCTGACCAGAGAGCCCGATGTGGGACTCGATCCCAGGACTCTGAGATCATGACCTGAGCTGAAGGCAGCGGCTTAACCCACTGAGCCACCCAGGCGCCCCCACTGTCAGATATCTTACAGGGCTTCTCAATCTCTCTGTCTTTCCACCCTCTAGTCCTCTACTTCCCCATCTTTTAAATGCTTCCTCACTTTTCTCCCCTCTCTTGCTCCTAATTTTAAATTCTTGGGAAAAGCTCTGCTTGACTTAACTTGTCAGGTGGATACTTTTGAGCCAATCAGTTGTAGACATTTAAAAGGTGGGTTTGGAGAATCTCACTCTGTGATATGTTACTCTCTAAGATGTTGATTTTCATAGTAAGAAGTTGGGCATACAATCCAATAGGTGCCTTCCACACAACAAAATGGAATGAATTGTGAAGTAATATGATGTAAGGGAGGATGAGAGCTTAATTCATATTAATTCTGCTTTCAAGGTACATGGGATGAAGGTGTTGGCCATAAAATAAAGAACTTGTTGGGGGTTGATATTTGGTCTAGGTCTTTAAGAAGGATGTGGCACAGCAATCCCTGAATCTGAAATGCTTTAAAGCTATGACAGTAAGTAAAAATTAATAGCATGCAGGCAAATTACCTAAGTACTTGTGATTCTGAAAAGAACTCTCTGGAGGAAATGTATCCTATAAATCTCATAAAAATAAATGAAAAATAATGTTAGTTATCAAAAACTAAGTGGGAGAGTTTATTGTGTACCCAAGAAAGAGTATTCTTTTTTCTTCCTACTAGTTCTGTTACAGAAAGTGTTAAGACATATTACCTCCCAGGCTCTTGATTTGAAAATGATCCATGAGCCATGAAATATTAGTGGGAGTGAGTATATTGGTGCTATGACCATTCTGGGATATTAAAATGCCATTGACATCCATAACTACCAATGTATAAAAATAACAAATGCTAATGAAATGACCCAAGTGCTGAGAGCATGCAGTTTGGCCCTTGTCAACGTTTTCTTCATGAAATATAGGCCACTCTGCTTTTCTTGCTTACGTCAGACTGTCTGGGAGAATATGCACTTCATTATTCCTCTGCTATCCATCAAAACTTCCATGCCCAAAAAGTATTAGGGGGAAATGGTGCCTTATCTTTTTCCCTTTTTTGCAGACCAAAATGCTTACTGAAAAATGGAATTAATATTTTGGACTAAGGAAGTGATTCCCTGTACCTAGATAGTTTGGATTCATCAGCAAATACTATTTTTTTATGAACTACATGTTTGTGCCTCCCTGAAATTCGTATGTTGGAAACCTAATCCCCAGTGAGACAGTATTAAGATGTGGGGATTTTGGAAGGTAATTAGGTTTAGATAAGGTCACAAGGGTGGAACTCCCATAATAATATTAGTGTCCTCTTGCTGGCTATGTGAGGGTATAGCCAGAAGGTGGGTATCTACAATCCAGATAGGAGACTCTTACCAGATGTCTTCTCTGTAAGTGACCTGATCTTGGATGTCCTGGCATCCATATATGTGAGAAATAAAGTCTGTGGTATTTTTGTTATAGCAGTTCAAACTAAGACACTATTCTTCCCTGATGAAGGCTCAATGATATTCTCTTTGTAATAAGAAACAAGTTTGGCATTTAACCAATAAAAGCATGTGACTATAGTTGACAGTCATGCACTGAGGGTCATTGATTTTATATATACATATATATTATATATATATACACACATGTGTATATATATGCATATATATATTAATTTTGGAAAACAATCAGAGGTGAAAAAAATGACCTTCTTTAGCAGGGTTTATCAAGTATCTATTGAATACCTACTGTACAGAACATTGCTTCAGATTCTAAGAATTGCTAAGAATAGATGTTAAGGAATTATGAAGCTAATGTTCTTCTCATAGAAGAGGAGACATGGAATAAATGATATGAGAATGGTTGCAAGGAAATATATCAGGGTCTGCTAAATATCATCAAAGTACCAACTGAGAAGAAAAATGCCAACAGAAAACAATGTTAAAGGAATCAAAACTTCAACAGATTCATAAACAAAAATAGTGATCAAAGAAGCCACAAAAGTGGAAATATTGTTCATTTGCAAAGATGGGGGAATGCTCATTTTCATTACTAACTGAGGAAATACAAATCAAACCAACAATACTGAGTACCCCCATCAAGTTGGTGACTTCTGTTTTGCTTTATAAAGAAACTACTTCATATCAGGGAGATCATATGATAGTACACATGGAGGCTTAAGTGGGTAGAAGAAGAATAAATGAAACAAGATGGGATTGGGAGGGAGACAAACCATAAGTGACTCTTAATCTCACAAAACAAACTGAGGGTTGCCAGGGGCAGGGGGTTTGGGAGAAGGGGGTGGGATTATGGACATTGGGGAGGGTATGTGATTTGGTGAGTGCTGTGAAGTGTGTAAACCTGGTGATTCACAGACCTGTACCCCTGGGGATAAAAATATATGTTTATCAAAAATAAAAAATTAAAAAAAAAAAAAGAAACTACTTCATGCAGTTAAGGTTATACAGCCCGTTAGGGCAGTTACTTGGCAAGATGTAACAAGCATCTTCAAATATTCACACCTTTGACTCTGGTAATTCCAATTCTGAGAACCTTTATCCTAAAGAAATAGCTAATTCTAAAAAGATAAAAAAGCTTCTTGAGGTAAACAGCAGTGCTTTATTAATGGCGGAAAGTTGAAAACAGCATAAATTCTTGAATTTGGGGAATGATTAAGTATATTATAATAAATGTACTTAAGGGCAACAATTATTGAGTGCTTATACTGTGACAGATTCTGCCTTTATTTTTCATAAAAACTTTATTATTATTCCATTTTTACAGATAGGAAACTGAACCATACAGAGGATAAATAACTTGTTCAGGGTCACCTAGGTAATATGGGGCAAGAAAAGGATTCAAATTAATTTAAGATATTTAATAATAAGTTTATACAGCATACATAATACATGAAAAATACTTATGAAAATATTAAATGGAAACAGCCCAATACAATGTGAGTCCATTGTATGATTCAAAGCTATGCTCAAAACCAAACATACATATATATACATATATATGTGTGTATATATATATATATGTATATATATACACACAATGTATATGTATAAATAGGTAACTATAGATCTATATTCTAAATTTTGCTGGTTTTGAAGGTCTTCCTTTTGATTCGACATCACTCTCTTATTTCCCACTGCCTCTTTAAATGACTCCTTCTCTACCACTTGGATTATTTTTCTGCCCGTCTTCTTGCTTACATCCATCATGGAATTTATAAATGACTTCTTGTCTTTGCTTAGGCTATCCCTTGCTCTCACTCTTCCGTAGGTATTTTTCAAAGCCCAGTGTCAGTTCTACCCCCTCCAAGTTCTAAGATTGCCCTAGCTCATGCTGACGACTCCGTTCTCCAACATCCCTTGCACTGATAGATGACCTGTCATGGCTTTTCCACTCTGTCCCACACTGTCTCATTTACTCATTGTTTCATGGGTATTTGTGTCTTCTCTCCACTGGCTTGCCTGCTCCTTGAGGATAGAAGTGACTTTATATGTCCCTTTATCTCTCTAGCAGCTCTTATCAGAGAATCCAGCACAAAGAAGGTACGACCCCAAACACATGTTGATTCATTGAAATAAGTTTTATGTTCTAAAAAAGCCTTTTTAAAAGGCTTATTGTTGTTTTATTTGTTGCTCTTGCCTTAAAATAGAGAAGATTTTAACAAGGTCTTATTTCAAATACTAAGAAGAGGAAGTTGGGTAGAGAAGTCAGACTTCAACATTTAAAAAATATAATAGAAAATTCAACCTGAGGGGCGCCTGGGTGGCTCAGTGGGTTAAGCTGCTGCCTTCGGCTCGGGTCATGATCTCAGGGTCCTGGGATCGAGTCCCGCATCGGGCTCTCTGCTCAGCAGGGAGCCTGCTTCCTTTTCTCTCTCTCTGCCTGCCTCTCAGTGTACTTGTAATTTCTCTCTGTCAAATAAATAAATAAAATCTTTAAAAAAAAAAATTCAACCTGAAAAAGAAATTTAGGATCATGCAGTTCAACTCCTCATTTTGCCGGTAAAGAAATGAGACCCAGCCCTTGGCCCAAGTTCTACAGAAGTAAAATTAGAATTAGAATCCAGGGCTCACACTTCCCAGATGGGACCTGAGATGGACCAAATACACTGTACTGTTCCCAACCACATTTAGGTAACTTTTCTGTTCCCCTTAGGCTCCATTCCACACTTACCTGGTTTTCCTTTCTTTCTTTCTTTCTTTTTTTTTTTTTTTTTCCCTAGTCCAAAACATGAACCGCAAAGCCAAATCATTCTCCAAATGCAAAGGTCCTGAAATAATCTCCTTCACTGCTAAGGAAGAGGAGAGAGTTTACTGAACATCTTTCCCCTTCCTGGTCCTTTTGGCCCTCCTGATTTTCTGCAAACTCTGGCACAGACTGCCTTTCGTGTCTGTGGAGACATAACCTCTGCTGGATTTTGCATTCAAAAGTTTTAGGTTTTATTAGAAAGAGCTGTAACATTTTGACCGCAGTACTTCAAGCCCTCTGACATGCAACCACATGGCCAACTGAGTGCCTTTGAACCCATAATTTGACACTTGCTTTTATTTTTAAAAATTCATTAATCTCCATTAGGTATCCCACTCTCCATCCAGGTCAACAATGGCATTTCCTGATCTCATCGCCGTTACTAGGAAAAAAAAAATTTTTTTTCTCTGATGACTTGAGTGAATGAGTATACATACTCACAAGATCATGGTTTTTAAATTATGTTTATTATGTAATATATGGTGGAAAATTAAAAAGGCATGCAGCAGTCACTAAAAGGTGTGATAGCTAACACAGCTTAGTAGTCCTTCACTGATAGCGACTCCTGGTGGTCTGCTATGGACAGAGCCGTGGCCCTGGTAGCTCACATTACCTCCGGCTCAGGACAGTATGCTCTGAGAAATGATTGAATGTGACTTTTCATGCTTCCTTGAAGCCTGCTAATGGAACCTCGCATGATGATGCAGAAGGCAGCTTGCATTGCAACACACTGTAATCTGGCTGGAATTAAATGAGCTTAAATAACAAATGCTCAGATCGTGGTTACTAATTAAGAGTGATGCCAGAATGCCTATAAGTTTTACATATGTTCCTCATTTGGCTGAAGTTTTGACAATGAGTAATGCAACACAGACTTGGTCACCTGACCTTCAGGCAGCCGTGCTAGTTGGCTAGAAGCTAAGATCCCAGTGAAAACCCTGGGACTATGAGTCAGACTGTGCCCTAAAGACCATTGCATTAACCAGGGTAACCAGTTTGGGCATGTTTTATGTATCGAGGAGGCAGGAGGGGGATGGTGGGTCGGGGGTGCTTTGCTTTGCAATGAGGTAAGAACAGATGCTAAGACCAGTTACTAGGAGGGGCATAAATAATTAATAAAGACCTTCATTCCTGGCAGCTAAATATATTTAAGTGTGTCTTACATATAGTTTATACCCAGGAAATAAAGGGAAGACTGAATCCGAAGAGAAATATCATGTACTTTGTGGCCACCCCTCTCCAGCAACCTTCTTAGATGATGTTTCTTGCGATAAGATTATAAACTATACAGCTTCAAGTGCAGGACCTGCCCCTCAGCACAACCAAAGATGCAGTCCCTTCACCAACTTCTCAAATTCTTCCCCTTGGGGTCTGCTCATCATTACTTTTGTCTGTCTTTCTGTGTTCTAAACCCAGCCCTACTCCCTGTTATGTGCTGTTTCCAGATATATAATTCATTACTTTTACTTGGTCTTGAACCTTGTTCTGGGACTTACCGCAGCACTTGGTCAATACTGGGATGTGATCTAGTCTCATGAGACTCACCCAGTCTTTGCTAATTTTGGCTTCACCACAGTACCACCCCCCACTTCCTTCCAATTGTATCCCTGATATTATGGCAAAGTTTCAATTGCAATTAATCTTTTTTTTTTTTTTTTTTTACTTTAAAGAAAAAATATAGTTCTTGTAGCTATGTCTCTATCTTACTCTCAGCCTGCTTCTCACATCTGTATAACCTGCCTGGTCACATAGGACCCTTCCCCTGGGAGGACTGTTCAGAGATTCTATCATCACAGTTTGGTGGCAAAGAGTATAGGCTTTACATCAGACAAACCTATGTTCTAATTTTGGGCTTTTCCAACTGTGACAGATGACTTTTTCTGAGTCTCAGTTTCTCCTCTATAAAGTGTAGATAATAATACCTGCTAACACAAAGTTATTGTGAAGATTAAAGGAAATAATGTACCCACCACATTTAGCACAGGACTGGTGCAAACAGGCAGTCAAAAATAGTAACTAATAATATTATTAACATTCCTCTCCTTGTCTGGTTACTTTCTCTGTGACCTGAATTTTTGGTGTGAGTCAACAGTATTGGGTGGTTGGGAGTAGAGATGAATGGTCCAATTTAGCAGATTGTTGAACACTCCGAAACTTCTTCAGGGCTATACAAGAACTGGGCCATTGTTATAGTCATCCAAAATTCAGACCTTTGATAAAAAAAAATTAATACGCCACTAATCAGATAGACTTCCTTTCTCACCTCAAATCGGCTTGTACTGTATCTCTCCCACATTATCAGAATAAGGAGATTATGACAAATCTGACAAAAAGTAAACACTACTTTTAGGTTGAGGACTTGGGAATTCTAAGACCAAACAGCAACTCAAGTTACTGTAGAGTATGTAAGACAGATGTGAAGGTCCAACAATATAATTTCCCTCTGTGTTAAAGCTGGTGAACCGTAGAAGACAGCTTTAACTAAAGAGAGAATCTACCAAGGTCTCCTGCAGGGAGTTGTGTTATATGAATGGAGTGAGTTTTAATTTTAGTCTGCAGATATGAGCTCTGTAACACAGCACCACTGTCACCAGGAACCCTGGCTTTGTCAGAATGGCTCTACCTCTTTGTAACCCTAGCAGCTTGGCATCAGAGTCTCGCATTTCAGTGTATTAAATATTTACCAACAACCTATTGGCCATATGTCATGGGAGTGTGTGTGGTGACAGACTCACTACTCGGCACCTTTTCAAGTAGATTCTGTAGGATCTGCAGGGTTCTGTAGGCTCATAGATCCTTTTTAATAACCGAGTCTTTTGTTCTTTTTTGTCCTCCTGTTTGCTAAGCTGGTATCAATATCACATGCAGGTTCTGAGGGAGTGAACTTGTTCAGTCATTCCTCCTTCTATATTCTTTCTTCTTGGGGTGCCATGAAGGGTATCAGTATTCCCTATTCATTGCTTATTCATCTGACTCTACTTGTTTTAGTGTGCAGGTGCAGAGGCATTTTCCTTCAAAAAATGAAATTATTCTGAGAGTTGAATTTCTGCTTACTTTGCTTACTTTCAGTTGGTTCTGATTCATTTTATGCTATTTAAAGGAAAACTTACCTGGAATCATAAGCTTTGAATTTAAATTTGTTGGGTGTTCAAATTGAAGACCATTGCCTGGAGAAAATATAGCAGTTTATGACATGAAGCACCACTTGAAAAGTGTTTTGAGTGGCGGGGGGTGGGGTGGGAGGTTGGGGTACCAGGTGGTGGGTATTATGGAGGGCACGGATTGTGTGGAGCACTGTGTGTGGTGAAAAAATAATGAATACTGTTTTTCTGAAAATAAATTAATTAATTTATATATAAAAAAAGAAAAGTGTTTTGAAATAAATTGTATATCGGGTTGGAACTGACTAATCCTATGAGGAATCAGATATTCTTCATCTTAATACCCCAGGTCCACTCAACAGACATTTTTTGAATGTCTACTATGTTTTTCTCTCTTTGCTAGGAATGGAGCTTTTTTTTTTTTTTTTAAATTTTATTTATTTGACAGAAATCACAAGTAGGCAGAGAGGCAGGCAGAGAGAGAGAAGAAGGGAAGCAGGCTGCCCTCTGAGTGGAGAGCCTGATGCGGGGCTCCATCCCAGGACCCTAAGATCATGACCTGAGCCGAAGGCAGAGGTTTTAATCCACTGAGCCACCCAGGCGCCCCTAGGAATGGAGCTTTAAAGATCAATAAGACCATTTCTGCTTGAAGGTCATGAGACTGGTTTATTGAGTTTTTGAAACTGATAGTTTTTTCCCCATGCTTTTTACATATATGAAATGATAACTTTTATTTCTAGAGAAACTAACTTAAAGCAAGCATACTGTTAAGAGTACATAAATTAATAGTTTTATCAGCTATTTAGGGCCAATGTGACTTTTCATTCTCCCTCTGTCTTTATAATCTATAATCTTTGTAGATTTGCAATAATGGTTCTACATGTGAGTTTTTCAACTATTTTTTGTATATCAGGTATTACTGACTTTTGATTCTACAAGGAACCTGGATATTGTGTTATTTTCCCATCAGGTGAGGGTAAAATGAAGATCTTGTTCTGAATTAAAGCCTATTAAAGTCCTTAATGTTCAGTATTCCTCAGTAGATGCTATTTTACATGCATTGTGTGAAATGGAGACGTCATTATTTTAGAGTTTCAATTCATTCAGAATTTGAACACCAAAGCAAGGAGAGCCATTGAGAGTTGAATTGGGGTCATATTTCAGCCATGACCCATTCTCTACTTTCCTCACAGTCCAGTACCACATATATACTTAATATTGCTAAGTAATCATGCTTCAAGAATATCAAAATCCTGATGATGCAAGTGATAGTAGATGATAATAAATGGAGAAAAATGACTTTTACTGGCTATAGCCATTCACAATTATTTAATATTTTAATGTAACAGTAGGTGTGTGCATAATAGGAGGTAGCAGGTTTGTCTACCAGACTAGAACAAGCAAAGGTAGAAAACAACATGTGTTTCAATATAATAAAACAGCATGCATTGATTGTATTATGTGTGGCACTTTATGTCATAATCAGTTTCAGTTTACTGTGTAATCTATATACATAATCCTTAAGTGCTTAAGAAATGAGGTACTTTGGTTAGTGCATAAGTAAATCAGTGAAGGGAGCTCAGACTTGAGAATTAAGTGCTAAAGTTGCTATTCCTGGTTTTACTACTTACTTTTAAAGACTTTCACATATTCAATCTCATTATCTTGTTATGACCAAGATGAAAAGATTTCCAGATACCAGTGATTTCAAAACAGCTGGTTGATCACAAGTAATAACATTAAAAGTTGATATTTATGTTGTGTTTACTAAGTGCCAAGCACTTAAGTGCTCTCCATATATGTATTTACTCATAGCACCCCTAGGTAGGCACTGTTATTTCTCCATTATAGAGTTAGGAAGCTGATCCATGGATGTAATAACTTAATTGCGTACAACTTCAAGCTTGTGTAGGAAGAAGTCAGTGATTCTAGCTCCTTACTTTGTGAACTTGACTATCTTAGGCATATATCACTGGTTCATTAATTTGGTTAATTCAACAATATTTTACACAGACCTTAATCTGCACAGGGCATAGTGCAGGAGGTACAGGATCTCTGCCCCAGGAGATTGTAGTTCGGTGAAGAGAAAGATGAGAAAGAAAATAATCACACTTTAGAGATACCATGGGGTGTTAAGGAGCTTAGCACAAGAGGATATAATCTTGGTACAAGGCATGCAAAATGTGGCATGTAGGTGTGCACCTATGTGTACATAGAAAATGAGAACATGGTAAAGGCTGGGAGGAAGAAAAGTAGAGAGCAAGAGCATTCCAGCCTGAAGACACAATATTGTAATACTATCTCAGAGGCAATGGAATTATTCACTTTGGTTAGAGCAGATTAGGTGGTCGAGGATAAAGTGAGTGATTGAGAGAGAAAATGAATCTGGAGAAAGTCTGCAATAGACAAATCACAAAGGTCTTTATTTTAAACCATGTTCAGTAGTTTGAATTTTATCTTAAAGACAACCATCTGTCCTGCTGTACCATGTCTATGCTATTCATTATTAATTAACCATGACAGTGAGCTTCAGAACCCTTCTCAACGCAACTATCTAGGTAATCTGTAAAAAGGAATAGGAGTTGGAAATAAAGTTGAATTTATAAAGATTATTGTTCTCAGTGCAATTCTTAAAAACATTATTTCATTTCATCCTTATTTTATAGATGAGGAAACTAAAGTTCAATGAATGAAAAAAGTTAACATTTCTTCCTTTAGACTTGAGCTAAAAAAAAAAAAAAGGGGTACCCCTGCTTATTCTCCCAAGATGACAGTTCTATGTTTTTGACTCTATAAGTCCTAAGCAGGGATCAAGCTCCATAGCTCCAGCCATCTGGGAAACACCAAGTCGGACTATTTTCTGGTGTCTGTCCACTGCAGATTTGAACACAATTTTGTGTGTCTCTGTGTGTCGGCTACTGGTTGGGCTATTTTCCCTTTCTGTTTCTAGACATTAAAGTGTTTATTCCACTTTCTCCTGGATCAGTTCAGAGATCTTGTTGTCTTCAAATGAGCCAGGATCATTGAGGAGCTAAATTTGTTTGTACATAACTCTGAGTGTGGAAGATTGAGGTGATAAGATTTGTTCTTAACCCTGGGTATGGAAATAACACACCTATTTTACAGCTTCTCTTCTTTTTCCTTTACACAGAACAGCTGACTATGCTCCTCCTCTTGGAGAAAAGGACTTGAGTGTTTCCAAAGAGCTTCAAAACACAAAAAAGTTTATCTTCAGGATTGGGGTAAGAGAAATTCCATGCCTCAATGTCATGTACTCTTCCATGAATGAAAAGAGAACTCTCTGGAACATTTCTTGCGAAAATTTGTGAAAATAAAATCAAGTGACAGTTACACTGATAAAGAAATTAAGGCTCAGATGTTGAATGAATTCCCCACAGTCAAAGAGCTAGGAAATTCACTGTCAGGGTTCACGTGTTTGTCCTAGTGATTCCACACCCTGTGTTCCAGCCTTTGTTCCAGGTGGCTGCTAGAATATAACTATTATCTCTGAGGAGTAAGATGCCATTTTCAGTCATGATTATTATGGCATTATGGGCAGTGGCATGGATTTGAGCCAGCCTCTATGGCAGGGCTGGTTTGAATCTGAATCCCAGCCTGGCTATTTATAAGCAGCACTATGACCTCAGGCAAGTGTCATTATTTCTGAGGGTTCACAGATCACCTAGAAGTCTTGTTAAAAACATAAACTGCTGACCCCATCCCAGAGTTTTTGGTTTTTCAGGTCAGGAATAGGGGCTGATAATTTCTATTTCTTATAAGTTCCCAGGAAGTCCAGGCAGTGCTGATGTTGCTGGTCCAGGGATGGCACTTTGAGAACCCTTATATTAGATCATATATATAAAGAACCTCATTTTCCCCCAAAGGTTTTATCTATTTATTTGAGAGAGAGAGAGAGAGAGGGCGAGCGCACGCACAAGCAAGGGAGACCAGCAGGCAGAGGGAGAGGGAGAAGCAGGCTCCCCGCTGAGCAGGGAGCCCTATGTGGGGCTTGATCCCAGGACTCTGAGATCACGATCTGAGCTGAAAGCAGACACTCCATGGACTGAGCCACCCAAGTGCCCCTAAAGTGCCTCTTTAGTGAGTAGTTTGCTCGGTGGAAGTCATTCCTTTCCCCTTTCTAACAGAAAACAAAAGTTTTGAGCAAATGGGAAGACAAAGTAGTAAATTTGGAGTAGGAAAGAAAAGAAAGAGGGAAAGGTAATTAATTAAGATGCTGTCACTTAGAGCAAATCCCCAGGGAAACCGTAGGAACTACAGATCCTGAAAGAAGGGCAACATGGAAATGCCCAGAAAAGTAGTAAGGTCACAAGAGTAGGAAGGGAAGAACAAAATCAAAGCTCAGCAGCTATTACCTATGGTCAAAGGCAGGCCTGGCTGTGACCTCTTGTTTGGTTTCCTAGGCAGTTGCCCTATTAACCTTGACAGATCACTGACAGTTTTAATTCACCTTCCAGTTTGCATAGTGCAGCTACATAGTTATGCCCCTGGTTCATCTCATTAAAGCTGCATAGCAGGAATTGGTATTCCCATTTCATAGATTTATAAACTGAGGCCCATAGACGTTAAGGGGTTTGCCCACAGTCACATGGATAGTAAAGATTTAGGCCTTAGATCTTGAGCTCTCCAAATCCAAATTCCTTTTATCCCCCTCTCTATGCTGACTTCTTATATATTTCTCTTCTTAAAGTATTATATCCCTTCTCTGGGCCTAGAAACTAGCCCCAAGAACAAAAGCTGATACCTTCAGATTCTGGTTCTTAGCCCATGCATCTCTGGCACCTTGAGGTGATAAGAATGCTTGAGTTGATCCTTTCACTGGACGCCTCTTATTTGCAAAAACTTCTGCCCAGGCAGAGCCCACACTGACGGTCTGGGCACCTCCCAGAGCAGCACTGGGATTTTCCGGGATCTGGTCGGCCTGCTTTCTTGCCTTTTCATAACACACACTCTTTGAAGATGTACATGCAGCTTTCTCTTTGCATTATTTAAGAGATGGTTTCCAGTAAGGGAAACAGTTGAATTCTAAGTCTCCCTGTGATGCTGGTTTTAGGATTTTCTAACTTAAAAATAAAATTGCTTTTTCTTCCTTCACTCAATTTGCTGAAATGCCCGTAAATGGTACCAGTGCTTTTCCCAAACTGAAGCCACTGCTGTGAAAACACAGGGGATTCCTCTCCCATGGTGGTCAGATTTTTTGTAAAGCATCTCCTGTGAGAAAAGAGCAGTTCTAGGCTAGTCTGTGATCATTCGTATCACAAGCAAAGTTGGGCTTGTAAACGATAGACTGATGGATGGATTGATTGCTTCTCATATCCCTTCAGCATTGACCCTGAGGATAAGTAAGAAGCCATCTCTAAGCCTGGGAAAGTCTAGCCTTGATGGAGCAGATCTGGTACCCTCTATGAATGTTATATAAAATTTAGAAGAGGAGACTTTTACTGTCAGTCTCATGGAAGCTGCACCAATAAAAATCAGTTTTATCAGGAAAATAATGTAGGTCTTCTGTCAGTGAAGAGCCCTTCCTCATTCCTGTAGGCTCCCTTTATAATCATTTTCTTTCCTCCTCAAACTCTTAGTAACTATTTCTTTCTCTTTCTTTTAAAAATTTTCCTTCAGAAACGTGTCCCCTTCTCTGATAGTGTATCGGAGTAGTTGCACAATTTTTTTCTAGTCTCAAGATGCCCTCTATCTTTGTTGCCTCCAAACACAGCTGGGAAAACCACAGATACCCTTTCCTTATGTTTTCTTATATGTGAATATTGCTTCACTAGCGCAATCCTCCTGCCTCTCACTGACTCCTTCTCTGGGTAGAGGAGAGACTACACCCCATCGCTGTGTTTGAATAATTTAGTCCCTTTCTCTCCGTTTTCTTCTGAGGAACCCACTTGCTTGCAGAGAACATGTATTTAATGAAAAGGACTCTGTTCTTACGTGCAGAAGGCCACAGCTTTCTGGGACTACCTGACTTCATAGATGTCTGCTACTTTTGGAGTTTAGGATGAAGAAACCCACTCAGCAACAGATATAAGCTACATTCTCCAAAATCAGTTTTATTATAAACTGATTATAAGGATGATATTTTAAATTATATTAATAAGGATTCAATTGTAAGGATGATAATTCAGTGACTGTTTAGTTTATTTTATTACTCTCTCTTATTTATCAATCTGTTCAGAATTTGGGTGGGGAAGAGTTAAGGCATTACTGATTTGACTCTTTCAAAGCCCAACAAATAGACAAACCCGAGGCCTTTACATTTAAAGTGTTTGTTGTTATTTAGTATGACAAAGTCACATACTACTTCTTCAATAGATGTGTTGATTGAGTTTCACATCTGTGCCCAACATTATACCTGGTCCCACGGAAACGAAGATAAGATTCCTTTCCTCAAAGAGTTTATGGGTCAGTAGGAAAGACCCCATGAAAGGAGGAACTGCCTTGCATTGTGATGTTTGTTACAACAATAAAAGTGTGTACAAAGTGTGAAGGAGACTTAAGAACAAAAACAAAACAAACTTGTCATGATAGAAACAGCAAGGCTGGGAATTTACACACGCTCCAAACACTTGTAGAAATCCTAGAATCAAGGTTTCCACACTATAATTTTCTTCTTCCCAACTTATAATCTAATATTCTTTTGCTCTTTCCTTTTCATAACATGGCAAGTAAGATGTTGGACTCAGCATTCTTAGCTCTACTGTTAGGCATATTTAAGCTCCAATCAAGGCTCTGCCTCGTTGTTCATGGCCTTTGGGTGTTTTAACTTTGTCTTCAACTCAGCTTTGTCCTCTGGAAAATAGAAATTTAATAGTACCCATTTCTTGGGGTGTCTGGGTGGAGTAAATGTAATAATCCATATCAATGCTTAGCTTGATACCTGGTATGGAGTTAAGTATTCATTAAATATCAATATTAACTTTTATTATTATTATTATTATTATCACTTACTGTTCATTCAGCATTAATTCAGGAAATCTTTATTTGAGAACATCTTCAGTGGCAGGCACAGTTTTAGGGGCTAGAAATCCTTAGGGAATATAGTAGGTTGAATGAATATAATGGATTTTTTTTTCTCCCTCAGGAGTCTAAACCTTTCCAGTCTCTAGAGCTAGGTGACCTTTTCCTCTTTTGAAAGATCCTCATTCTGAAGGTTTGTAGGTAACTTGAGGCAGAACAGTAGGTGTGAACTTGAAAGTTATTAAAACAGATTCTAAATACAAGTGGCTAGTTTTCATTTGGAGGATACTTCAGCCTGGGAAACTTTCATCTTCACATATTATTTGATACTTTGAGGTGTAAGTCATGTAACCATATTTTCCAAATAATAAGTTGAGACCCATTGACTGATATTGATGAAAACTAAATACACTAGCATGTTATTCCACAATAACATGACTTTTTCCTAACAATGTCTTCTTCAACATGATTTTACTACACCAGAAAACTTTTGCCCAAGAAGTTAAGGTTCCAAAAAATAACTCCTCTTTCTTCTAGAGACTTCTTTAAAACACATTTAAAATTGCTCACTTTTTAAATAAATACCATGAAATAATTATTTATTCTCCATGACTCTTGAAACCCTTACCTCAAAATCTTTACTCAACTATATCCACCAATCCTTTTAAAGTATTGTGTCATAATCTCTAATCAAATCAAAAGACCCACTTTAAACCAAGCCTCCAAACCCCATACCTATCCTAGCTTTGTCCTTATTCCTTGAGACATTTTTTTTGTCTTTGTTGAGGTAGTGGATTCTCACATCAGTAAGCAATAAACTCAGTTTTGCTTGGCCACGAGATTTTTTGTTGTGGTGGTTGTTGTTGTTTTGGTGATATTTTCACAATTATACATAATATTTAAAACTTGACTTTGTTGTGACTTTATCTTTCTAACTATATTACTTTGGTCAGATCCCTGAACTTTGGTCAACCTGGGTTTCCTAAGAGACATAACAAGAAAAGAATGAATTTATAGGATCATGGTGAAGGTTAAATGAAATAAAGCACTGGAAGTTCATTCAGCTCTGAACTATGGCTAACAGTAAATAATAGCAAGAAAATGAAACATCATGATTTGTGAGTGTTTGGCCTTTGCACTCCTCCTTGGGATTTGGTAGCTTGGTTATAAGAGCAGATGTTACAATGTGGCTACAAGATGGTCATGAACACACTGCACATTGGGGTGTACTGCTTGATTCTCTAAGTGGAAACAAAACACTGGCAGAGTTTAAACATTCCTTCCAGTCTTTTCCAAGCATTTCCCAGCTCAGCAAATTTGGCCAGACTGGCAAAATCCTAAGGAAATAAATTTTCAGAAGAAATAAGCAGAGGAACCATTTTGACATGATAAAGCTGTTCATGCTGGTAGTGGAATGGATTGCCAATTGGCTTCATCTAACTTAACTCTTGGTCCCAGACAGACAGGCTCCGAGGACCAGGGGTGGGATCACTCAGCAGCCTGGGAGCAGACTCTGTGACTTCATCAGAACACACATTTGCAGCTTAGGACAGAAGGAAATGTGCCTTTAACTGAGAAACATCACCAGTTCTAGGGATTTTGCTTCCAACTCGGAAAAGGAGAAATGCATAGCTAATAGCAGTTTTAATTCCTTTTGTAATTTAGAATTTGATTGGGATTTCCTAAGTCTTTAAGAGGACTCTCTCATTTTATACTGGTTTATTGAATATTTAATGAATTGATTTATTATTCAACATGTATTTATTAAGCACCAACTCCATATGAACCATGTTGTACCTCAACATTCATCTAGTTATATAAGAGAAGTAAATAAAAATCCTCAAAATTCGTTGTGTTAAATGTTATGGAGTGTCATTCACAGGTTGACCTGGAGGAAAAGGATTAGCTGGGGAAAAGCAAAGACCTTAGTGACATAGTTTTCATTTATTTGATTTTCGATTTATTCTGACTCAGCAACACAAGACAAGTAAGATAATCATAACATTTCTGTACTGTGCCAAACCAGACCAGATGAGGATAATTATCAATGCTCTGCTGAACTTCATTTAACCGGCCTGCTGTTGCATGCTGTCAGGCTGCAGCTAAAACGGAGTCCTAATATGTAATATTTTGGGCAAAGTGAGGCCTACTACATTTTCTTATTGAAATTACAAGTACCTCAATCGTCTAGGACATGTCTATACTATGGGATATAGTTAGATTTCAGGATACTTGATTTTGTTGTTGCTTGACTACCAAATTGCAGAACATTCTGCATGGCAAAAGGTCTATGTTGAGTGAGAGTAGAAAGGAGCCAGGGAGGCTTAGTGTATGCAATCTTCATGCTTATAAATTTTACATAATCCTTTGTTACACTAGACCAATTGTTTTAAATACATTGCCTATAGTCTGCTTTCAAGTGCTGTCAACATGATCACTGAAAAATTAATCAAAAAAATTTTCTAGGCTTACAAGACCTTCAGGGACTTGTGAGCCCGGGAGATGGTCCCAGGAAGTAGGAATGAAGAATCTGGGAAAGCAAAACAGGAAAGGAGGAAAGACCAAAGTCAGGATAAACAGTTGAAGTAGCTGTTGGGGTAGCTGAGAGGTAGGAGAATGTCCCTCAGGGTCATCCATCTGAGGGAAAGAGACTGATGCATGGATTTACCCACCAGCTCCTGTCTTCATTGATTATTACCTACAGAGCAACTCCCTGCGTTTCTAGGCTGTACTTCCAATTGAATGGACTCTTACTCCTTCAGAGAAGGCTTCTAGGCAGAGCTAAAGCCAAGGGATGAGAGAGGTGGCTCTCAGCTCTCTGGAAATTATCCACTACAGCTGCAGCTGCAGTGAAGGGCAGGTCAAGGAGATCTGAAGAGGAGCACCGAAGGCATCTCCAATAAGTAAGTGGAGTCGCTTAGGTACACATGGCCTTTCCACTTTAGACATCTTATTTCTTCTTTCCCTCAGAGTGAGTGCCAAATCAAACCAGGTCTTTTGAAAGAAGTCGTCTTCGTTGACCTTTTGTAGACACCCCTGTATTCTCAGAAGCGGATGTGAAGACTCAAAGAAAAAAATTTATGTTAAAATCCATTTCCATAAGCATGTATAATTTAAAACGTCTGCATCAAGGAGCATTTTTATCACCTCAGCTTCTCTAAAAAAGGACCAGGAAAAAGAAGAAGTAAGAGTTTTCCATGTTGTGGAGGTAGGAAATATATTTTTGTCACTGATATAATGACTACAAAAGGAATTTTGGAGTCCATCTTCATCATGACTTACCAGACTGTCCAGTTTGTTTGATTTTCTTTGGAGCAGTTTTGATGGGGGTCATAAGCAACCACTGGCCATGGATGTCTTTCTCCTCCTCCCTTCTTCCCACTGATGACATCTGTATGTACCTGGACAATTATTTCAGATCTGAAGAGATAGAAAACCTCAACGTTTACTTCAATGTGAGGAAGATCCCTTGCAAAGAGGTTATTGTTTTGTTTTGTTTTACAGATAGAGTTCAATGCAAGCTACCCTTAGTTGGGGTGCTATGGGATGTCAGAGGTGTTGGAGGGCTTGGCTCACCCAAAGGCAAGGAGCAAAGGCTTTTCTTACTCTTTTATTGGGATAAAAGCTTGAGTTATCTGAAGTTCTTTTTGTAAATAGTTTCAAAGACTGCAAAGCCTAGGAAAAAATTGCATAGCAAATAATGACAATTCTGTCATACTAAAAGTCTTGTGAGGTCCTCTGATAGACTTATCCTGAGGCTGGTGGGAGAGGTGGTGTGACTCAGAGCTCAGGAGAGTGAAAATGGAGGATTTCCAAACATATGTCTTCTGTAGGGCTGCTTTGCTGTTATGACATCGGAAATGGTCTGTAGGGAGCAGAGCAGAAACCTGGGGCAGAAAAACCAGCAGAATGATAAATAACTTCAGAGCTGATGGATTTCATCCTGGCATTCCCTTGGACCCACAACTAACAACCGTTTCATACAACCTCAAGCTGAAAGACGAAAACGTTTCATCTTATCTTTTCTAGGATTGTGATTTCCTCCCAGTGAACAAGATTGTAATCCTTCAGGCTAGCACCTTCCACATAGCCAAAATGCGGAAGCTGTCCAGCCTGTGACAGGTGCTCAATACCTATCTGTTGAAAGATTGGTTAGTATATTATGGTGTCATATACAGACCAGAAGACTTGAAGAGGGTGTGTGTGTGGGGTCGGGGGGTAGTTCTTTCCCAGGCTCTGTGACTGGTAACTATCCTCATTCTCACTTTATTTGTTAAATGAAATGTTAAGTCCCTCTAGTGAACAAGGCTCAGTACTAGGAAGGATATAGTAAAGAAATTCAAATGTAAGTAATTTGGGTCTTCAAAAAAGATGATAATTTCTGACAAGAGAAATTATGAATAGCATAGTGATGAAGAGCTCAGACACTGGTCAGGGGGACTTGAGTTCAAAACTCTTGTCCCCACTCATCAGTAAAATGGAGATATAATAAACCACGGCAGGGGTTGCTGTGAAGATAAAGTAATGGATATGAAGCACACAGCACTGGAACATCACATTCAATAAATATAAATGATTAATAATTAGTTAATTATCAATAATGCATTATAATAAAAGGTAGATACAGCTAACCTGTTAGCATATTCTTCTGGAAATGAGTGGAGGGGATAAGAAACTTTATATTCACTGACACTGTGAATGGAGAGGGGTGCAGTGTTTGTAGGAGTCTTTCCAGTAATTTTTGATTTGGCTTATAAAGCATGAGAGAAGTTTCAGTGGACCATGGGAGGGAAAAAAGCCTCCCTAAGAGGAGAGGGCCAGTCACGTGAATGTTGAGATAAGAGGAAAGCATCATTAAGATATCCTATCATGAAGAGAGGGTTGGTGTTATTAGAGATCCCAGGAAACTTCACAAGCAACACTTAACATTCTAACAATTTTCTCTTCCTTCAGGAACAAATGGATTATTATTGATCCTAAGTATGTCTGCTACTATTAGCTGCCCACCTAACTTTACTATTCCTCTTCTTCCTTCTGCTTTACCACTAGAACTGTTTTGGTACAAAGTGTCCACTTGCCCATTTAAAAATGTTCACCTCCCCTGATCTGTTGCAGCTAGACAATTCTACATGGCCTTGGAATTCAAGCAAAATTCTAGTGGAGGTGGGTGGGGGGTGGCTTCTGGGCAAGCAAATATATTCCTGACCAAAAAAAAAAAAAAAAAAAAGAAAAAGAAAAAGAAAAAAGAAAAAAAATTTATCTGGCAAGTAACTTTTGCCTTCACTTCTCAATCCTTCCCTGCTTCTGCATTGAATAAGGGGACAATGTCTGGGGGAAGAGCCATCTTGTTCAATAAGGACCAAAGCCATACGCTATGGATGGTAGAGGAAGATGTTAGATGAGCTTGAATTTTGGTAAGATCCTTGAAGAGCCACATGGGCATTATGCTGCCTGCCTCTTACTTCATATTACAAAAGAGAAACAAAGTCTTACTTGTTTAGAGGGCTATAATCCTGTCTTTGTTACATGACAGACTGTGGTTGCTATGTCTTTTTCTATTTGATATGCTTATAACTACACTAATGGAGAACATATACTATATTACATTTCCCCACTTGAGGGTCCTTTGTTTAGGCTCTTTTTTTTTTTTTAAGATTGTATTTATTTATTTGAGAGAGAGGGAGAGTGTGTGTGTGCACAAGCAGGAGGAGCAGCAGAGGGAGAGGGAGAAGCAGGATCTCTGCTGAGCAGGGAGCCCAATGCCGGGCTTGATTGCAGAACCCTGGGATCATGATCCTAGCTGAAAGCAGATGCTTAACTAGTCGACTGAATTACCCTGGTACCCGTTTAGGCTCTTTTCAGTGTGTATATTTCTTTAAATAGATCAAGTAAGACAGTTTCCTTGAATGCAAACGATAGGAGGCAAGTAAGTTAAAAAGAAATTGTAATAAAATTTCAGTATAGGAGGTGATAGTCATTGAGAGCCAAA
Source organism: Mustela nigripes (assembly GCF_022355385.1). NCBI lineage: Eukaryota > Metazoa > Chordata > Mammalia > Carnivora > Mustelidae > Mustela > Mustela nigripes. The sequence continues at coordinate 24,796,592 of NC_081557.1, read as the reverse complement.
TTCAATTTATGAGCCATAGTTCATATCCCACAAAAAAAAGTTCTGAAAGGGGTAAAAAATACCCTCTATTTTGCTGGAGAGGTCTTTCTAGAGTGACTCAGCTGTAAGCTGCCTACAAAACCTCTATGTGTCTTTTTTACTGTTCTCCCACCACTACCCAAGTGAGCAACTGGCTAGAAAAGATTCTCACCTTCTCTCAGTGGGATGTATTAGACAGAGTGGCACTTGGAATCACATTTGGTGGAAAATAAAGGACTTGTGAAACTCCTTGGTCTGTCTCAATCTCCTGGTTCATGTCAATGAACTCGGGTTCTTGTCAATGGGAAAAAAAAAAAAAAAAACAAAGAGAGCAGGCTGCTTAAGTCCAAGCAGATCCCAGAATAATAGGTTGTGTTGAAAATTGGAATTAGATTCTTGAGGAATACCAAATTAAAACATTTGCTCCTCATTCGGTAGGACAGATCAGTTGTTAGAAGCATTCTCGGAGCTGAGGTTTATTATTATTATTGTTGTCATTAATAAGAGTAGCTAACACTTGAGAGCCCACTGTATTACAGTTACTGTGCTATTGGCTTTACATGGATTATCTCCGTTAATTCATAATAAACTTTATGAAAAGATGCTATCATTAGCTTTCTCTTAATATGAGGGAATTATGTCTTAGAGCTGTGAACTGCTTTCCCAAATTCACACTTTATCGTGAAACACTCTATCATCCTACTTGATTCTTGCATAGTTTATTTTGGATAATCCTACATTTTTATTAACATACCTATTGTACATGAAAGAATTTCCAGGCAGATCGAGTCCTACTGGTGAATTTTAAAGCTTTGCCAACAAATATTCAAGGTGTTTGCCAGAATTCCATTCACTGCCCATTTGTTCAAAGACAATGATAAAAATCTTTGGCTAGATCCCTAATGGGGAGAAGGATATGGAAGGCACTGCTCCCCTTCCCAAATTATTCTCTAGTCCTTCATTTATTCTTTTGTTAATCATTTATTGGGCTCCTAGTATGTGCTAGATTTAGTCTAGAAGAGGAAACAGAGAGGCAAACTGGCAAGTGCTGTGAAGTATTGAAGGTGCAAAGATGGAGGGAAGTATGTATGGGGTGGAAGGGAAATGGTCAATTCAACTAGAGAGAGGGAGTTTGGGGTGACACAAGAGCATCATCTTATCAGAAGGATATAGATTTGAGATGAACTCCACAGAGTAGTTTCTATCTTATTTCTCTGGTGATGCTCCTCATACATGGCTCAGTTTTCTATCTTGGCCGCATGCGGTCACCTTGGTTTTCTAACTACTGGAATACACAACTTGGAATAACACAATAGAATCTTCTTTGGGATGCTATCCAACATCTCAGTAATACTTGAGTATTACTGTTCAAAATACTTGAGTAATTCTCTTTATACTAAAAATACACAATCTTACCAATATTGAAAATCATTAGTTGCTAAAATGTTCCTTGTGGTATATTTATATGAAATAAATAGTAGGATGTCACTTATTCATTAATTTCAGAAGTGCCTCCTATGTGCCACACTACATGACACAATGCTGATGATACAGATTCTCATGAATCCCTGTAATCTAAAGCGAGAGTCCCTGTCATCAAAGAGGTCACAGTTAACTGGGGAGACAATGTATAGACAATTATAATAACCTAAGAGAGGGGTTATAGAGAGAAGTTCAGAATTCTATTAGAATTCTGTGATTATTTCTACTAGAAAAAAAAAAAACAAGGAATTCTAGCCTTTGAAATATAAATGGGGGTTTTGAAGTTCATTAGATAGAATACGGTGAGTATGCCGGGGGTGAGAGCAAAATCAGGGAGGTAGGGAGGCTTGTGATAGTCTGGGAAGAAAAAGGATTGTGGTTAGAATATAGAGAACATACCAAACAGTAGAAAAAAAGGGCAGAAGGCAGAAGGGCAAGTTGAGTATTTATTTTGAACAACTTCAAATTCCCATTCACCTCTGCTCCTTTCCCACAACTCCCTAAATCTTTAATGACCAAGGCCTTCTGCTTTCATAATTTCAGGAAACCAAGTGGTAGGCAATTTATCACAGCAAATCCACAACTGACAACCCTCCTTAAAATTATTTGTTTTTAATATCTTCATCCTGTTCTTTTAGTAGCACCTTGGCCTTAGTGGAATAGCTGAAACCCTAACTGTGGAACACCTCAGCAGAGCTGACTTTACAAAAGATCCCACAACACTAAAGGAAGTGTTTTACCCACACGGAGACCTATAATTTCAAGCTCTATCCTTTTAAAAAGACTTAACCATTGTTTTCCTGAATATTTGGCATGGATTTCCTTCTTCCAAGAGAGCTAAAATCCTGCCAACCTTGAACTTTCTAGCTTTGATTATTTGTTAAGTTAGAGGAGTGGAGAGGAAAAAGAAAAATCATTGCAGGCTTTTTATAGAATAGAAAATTTTTGCTTTATTCATCCCAGTGTAACTGAAAAAGGAGCTGAATGGATTCATATAAACCTTTATAAAAGATATTCAACTTAGAGCTCAGATGAAGTGTGGACACCTTTAGGTTAAGAAGAACTTATTTTTAAGGAGACTATGGGAAAACTTGGAGAACAAGTTTGGCGTGGATTCTCTTCTCTCTCTCTCACTTTCATTAGTTCCTCCTTTCTTTCCCTTCCTCTCCTTTTTCCGCCTACTACACAGGTACACACACACTTGCATTCACACCTGTAGATAATTCAGTTAGACATCACTTAAATAGTAACCTTAGGAATTGGCATGTTCCAGAAAAAGTGAATTTTCTGGATAACAGAAATTCAGTTCTTCGTATCCGTTAACATTTATAGGAAGCCTAACTGCATTTATTTATTTATTTATGATTTATCTGTTTATTTGAGACAGAGGAAGAGAGAATGAGAGAAGGAGTGGGAAAAACAGGAGAAGGTGAGAGACTCTCAAGCAGATTCCACCTGAGTACACAGCCCGAAGGGCGGCTTGATCTCACAATCCTGAGGTCAGAACTTGAGCAGAAACTAAAAGTCAGATGCTTAACTGATGGAGCCACCCAGGCATCCCCAAAGCCTGCTTTTAGTGACAATATTTCTAAAGTGTTTGCCACCCCTCAATACATTCTTAAACTGTAATAAACATATTTATACATTTCTGGTTATACCGCTACCTAATGACCTTTGCATAGAACCTGGATCTCTGAGTTTCAGTTTTCTTATTTTTTTCCATCTCATTCTCTGCAAGAAGAGAACTACAGTGGTGGGTACCCCAAATCTGTACCCTTCACTGAAGTGTACATCTTAAATTCCAATCCTCAACTGCTATTTGCTGCCCCCTGCTGGCATCTGATGACAGTACCTTTCCACTTTTGCCATGAGTTGCCCCCTTCTACTCTGTTGGCTTCATGAATCCCTCATATTCAAATTTTGAGTTAGCTCTCTATAGAGAAAAGAAGTAAATTCTGGAAAGTATAAGTTAAATAATGGCGAATTAATTACCAGCAAAATTCTAAAGCAGATTATTGAATGTGTGGTTGTGAGCTCTTAAAAAGCACTAATGGTCTTGTGGAGTGAGTAAAGGGTCACTAAATACACAAAAAATATAATAACCCCACTAACCCCATCTTCTATTAGGCTAGAATTATTAGCCTGGATTAGTGAAATGCTGCAGCTGTTGATAACATTGGTTTTGCAAGGAATTTAGACTTTGTTGATATCGTCATGACCCCTTTCCTGTCTTCATAGTATTTTAGTAGTATAGAGCATCAGTCCCTACTCTATCCATGCTGAAACAGTGAAGTGTCAGCCAGGGAACTGCATAGTAGTACCAATGCTCAGTTGAACAAATGAGTTCTTAGAGGGCAAAGATGGAATTTTATTTATTTAAAATTTGTGTGTCTGTGTCTCTCTCTCTATGTAACATATATATTAATGTGTAGTATATTTGAGCCAAAAGCTTATTGAATTTTGGTAACTAGTTGAATGATGTGAGACATGACAGTTATTTCTCTGCCCTTATTTTTTACCATCTAAATAATGAAGTGGTTGAATCATATCACTACGGTCCTTAGATACTCTAAAACTTACTGCACAAAGGTATACTCTTATCAGATACTACTTAATGAAGTAGAACCAGTTGTACCAATGCTAACTGACCTCAGGTTTGAATGATATTTTATAGAGTATTTTTGTTTCTGTTTTTGTTTACTTTTAGTAATTTTACTTCTTCCTATCTTCTATGCAGTTAATAGGTTGTTAGCTCTCGACTCTCTGTATTCCAGTACTACTTACCCTTCTCCTACTTTTTATTTGCTGATACTAAACTTATGTATCTGGGAAACAAATACCAAAGGTTATTTTTTACCACACTACAGGAAAACATTTAAAATCCTGAAGGCCTCCAATCTTTCATGGTGATCTGAGGTTGGCTTCAGTTCATCCTATGCAAAAAGCACATGGCCATTGTGAGAGTTATTTTTCTTTCTCTTCCACGCCTTCCTTCTTCCAAGTTTGCTTTGTGGCTATGTTTCACATGGATGACATTGTCATAAATCTTTAAATAAGTGGAGCACATTATTGTATAATCACTGATAGGCCACCTCTGTATTTCTATTCAAAGCATAATCTGGCTCCATTTGTTGACCGATTGGTGAAGAGATTAGTGAATACATCAGTGAACAAATATTTATAAGGATTTCCATTCACTATGTGCAAGCTACCCAACATGGAGATCTGAAAGAGTGAAAGAGAGTCTTCAATCTCAGGAAGACATAACACAAATAATAATACTGCAGTTAAATTAAAAATATAAACATTGTAAGCCACAGAGCAGTGCGTGCTTAGCAGTCAAGTGCCTGTTTCCGAGATTCAGTGCTTTGACTTCAGAAGCTATAATGGGTCTCAGGTAAAGAAGCTCTCTGTACAGGCTACCAGGTAGGAAGGTTCTGACATACACCTCTCCCATACTGTTAACAGAGACATGGTCACTGTTTCTTCAGAGTAACTGCCAGTTAACTTCAGTTAACTGCTGTCTTGTATCCCCTCTTTTCCGAGAATATTTGATCCAGTGTTTCTTCTTTTTTGTTTCAAGAAGGCTCTGTCTTCCCACTCTGCAGTTTGGTTCTTGCCTCACCTTCCCTAAATGGTAAACCTGTTTAAAAGTTATAAATGCATTTCCTCTGTTCAACTAAAAATGGATTACTTCATGCACATGGCTCCTCCATGTGATATGACTTGATAGCTTTATGACTGTTCAGGTTCTGCTTCCAAAATGGGGAAGCGGATGGCAAGGAAGAACATGGACTGAAATTCAGGTGAACCTGGATCTGAATCATGTTTCATGACTTCTTGGTTGTGATATTCTTGCCAATTTTCTTAAACTCTCTAAGCCTCAGATTATTCATCTGTAAATACAGGATAAGGAGGAGCTATGAGTCTAGGGGAATAAACTTGGCGGAAGTAAATATGATAAAGTTGAAGGGCAAGAGAAGTCACTGGTCAAAAGATTATTTCAGAAACTAGTGGGTGAAATGGTGATAAAGATCTAAGCTAAGACATTGATTGAATGCTCTGACAAAATAGTAGGTTTTTGTAATACAAACTGCCCTGAAAAATTCAGGGCATGTGATTGCTGTGAAAAAAATACATGATCTAGGGTTTCTTTTTGAACATACTGATGAGGAAGACCAGCAAGTATATGGTTCTGAAATGTTATGAGGGCCAGGGCTTTATCTATCTTGTTATTCTAGCACCTTCCACAATGTTCCTTACAGGAAGTCATTTGGTGAATGTATTTGATGAATGAAAATTTATTACATTCTAGACTTACTCCATCCCAGCTCACTGAAAAATGGAAGCCATGGCATTTGGCTGGTATTTGGTGCTAATTATAGCTAGAGGCAAAATCCAGTGTGGTCCGGATGGTTTTACTTTGCAGCATGTTTATTTTTTTAATTTATGTACTTATGTATGTATGCATATATGTATTCTTTTATTTTTTACAACATGTTTAGAAGATTGTACTTTGGAGTCAGATGGTCCTGGGATAGAATCCTTTATCTCTTATTTATTAGCCAAGTTGAAGAAATATGTTGTTTTACTGCTCTCAGCCTCATTTTCATTTTCTATAAAATAGGGATAATATCATCAACCTAAAAGGTTTTGTAAAGCTTATTTATAATATATATAAAATAGTTAGCATAATATGACTAGCTCTGATAGGTAAATGATCTTTAGCTATTTGTCATTTTTATCATCGTGCTATCAAACCCAACCCTCTGTAGCCATTAAACAACTGTCAGCCTTTGTTTACAATTTGGACTATATGAAAGAATCCATCTTAGTGCAAACCACCTGGGTTTAGAAAACCAGGCTTATTGATGAAGTCTAAATCTGAATGAAGATTTGGCACAACCAGGCTCTACCTTTTGGTAGACTTCCTTTTTACCTTGGTGTTTTTGTTTGTTTGTTTGTTTGTTTTTATTTATCTATTTTAGAGAGAGAGAGAGCACATGGGGGGGGGCATGCAAAAGGGAAAGGAAGAGAGAGACTCCTCCAAGCAGACTCCCTGCTAAGCAGATCCTGAGATCATGACCTGAGCGGAAACCAAGAGCCTTTCAACTGACTCAACTGACTAAACCACCCAGGTGCCCCCTGTCTTTCAGCCTCTTACCAGGACAACTAGGAAGTAGCAGGCTTGTCTTTCCTGGTGAAATGCTACTGGGACACACAGCTGCCTTTGCTATGCTTTGTCCCTCTCTAGAGACTTGGCCTCAGTCTCCCAAGATGCTCTGGGAAGAGTGGTTGGCATTGTTCTCAGGATATGATGTATATGTCTGCCTTTTGCGTTTTTCCAGAGAAATGTTATGAAAGAGGTTCAACTGTAAGGAAATTTTATTTGTAGAACTGTCCTTCCTGGAGATTGAGAGTTAAGTAACATTTTGAGGCTAATCTGGAAATTGTCATCATAACCCTCCACCCTCAGCTCCAGTCCCATTAAATCCCCAGACAATGACCACACACACCATGATTTCTATAGGAGGTCATAGTTTAAGTTCTAACAGCCAACATACAAATGGTTTCAGGATGGCAGCTGGTTGGGATGTTTTCACTGTTAGGGAAATTGTTATAAAAGGCAGTGCAGTTTAGAAGACCAAGATCTAGAGATCTTGGCTCTGTGCCAAGCTGAACCCTTCACTTGCGTTCTACCTTTATTCCAGTCATATCCTCTCCTGGGACTCAGTTTGCTCATCTATGAAAGAAAGGGTTTGGATGGAAGCCCCTTCTAACTTGAAAGGCCTCAGATTCAGCAAAACCCTTACAATTATAGCTATTAGAGAAGGTTTATTTCAGATTGATTGTGGTGGCCACTGCTTTCTTGGCCTGTCACAGTCCTCATTTCTTCCTTTTCCCCTCACGTCCCTGTGGTATTTTGGCACAGGATGAGTCACTCAGCCGGCTGTGGCATACATCCGGAAATGGACTGCCATCCTCTTTCCTGGCACAGGGAGGGAGGAGTGCAACTTTTTATATCCCCTCCTATTGATTAATGACATCTACTACACAAGAATTATGATTACTCTGGTCTCATCAAGCCACATCTATGAATACAAATCCTTTGTGTTATTGCAACCTCAGGAGGAGTCTGACCTCGGAAAGGCTTTGGGAACACTTTAGAAAACATCTCTTTCTACCACTGAAAGGTTCACAACTATTGTTTTCCTTTTCTGACTCATCTTTGAATCAGTAAATTAAATATGTATAACTTGTGAAGATTTCATTTTTATTAAAGCAAGGTGCTTCGCTGAGCAAAGTCAAGATTTAGAAATAGTTCAGCTCTTCCTTCCTCTCTTTTCAGTGATTTTATTTCCTTTAGTTTGGAGGAAGACTTTCAGAGAGCTACTACCTCTCTTTATCTCTCTGTGGCTCTGACTTTTCCCTGTTACGTGGAGAAGTTAAAAATGAGTTGACTATCATCTACTTTCCTAGGGGACTGGCAAGACTTGAGGACCCAGAGGCTGTTTCCCAAGTAAGTGCTGGTCATTATGTTTTTTGGGGAATTGTGTCTTCCTTTGGAATTGGGGAAGAGTTCTATTTTTTTATTATGTTGTTTGTGACATGTTCTGGAATTCCCTTTCTTGATGATCTCCCATCTGCTGCCCCCCGACCCTTACCGGCCACTTTGTCATCATGTCTCCCTCCCTTTTATTTTTTCAAAGGGACTAGTTTATGTCTAAATATTAAATAATTTCCTCAAAGGTAGAATAACCTAAAGAGTCCTAAAGACTTTTTGCCTAGGTTATTTTTTCCTAATACGAGTGTTTTCACAACTTACAGTCTTTCATATCTTTTTGATATTTTGTTTGGGTAATGTATCAGATTTTTAAATAGTTTCTTCTTAGTATGCAACTCTTGTCTTCTCAACAGGATTGGAGGTTTCTTGAGGGCAAGAGACCACATGATTTTAAATAATTTAAAAATATTTATTATGCTCTCTTTATGTTTATGGCCCATGTTATAATTTATTTCTATCTGATGTACTGTAGTTGACATAAATATTAGTTGTTACCAAAATCCTTTTGTTAACAACAAAGTAGCTAGCTTATGATATCACATGAAAAAAAAAAATAACTGTTGTGTTAAACCACAAAAGTAGTGAAAATTGTAGCATTTGCATATTGTAATGACACCAAATTCTTAACTTTCTCTATGCTTTTCAGTTCTACTCAGTTCTCGAGGTATGTTTTAAGGTCCACTAAATGCCAGGCACTGTTGTAAGTGCCAAAAACTAAACAAAAAATTATCAGGCTCTTTGTGCTCAAGGAATGGTTATTCTACCTTTGAGGAAATTATTTAATATTTAGACATATTTTCTTACCAAACAATGGGGACAACCACTTTGTCTCCAAAAAATATATATATATGTATACATATATATATATCCTTTTGAAAGTGAGAAGTGCCAAGTTACTTTTTGTCTTCTTTTACTCACTGAGAGGATCTGCCTCTGTGAGGAGATCTTTTCTGTAAAATAGGAGGCTTTCTTCTCTTCATTTATGTTGTTTTTATTTCCAGGAAAGCAGAAACCTATGTGAATGGCAGATTTATGTACCTACAATAGGAAATATGAGTGAGAGTGTGTTGCTAGTGTGACAATCTTCATCTTTCCCCTTTTCATGTATTTTCTGCAGGCCACTTAGAACTTATTTTTTCTTCATTTCTCTTTCTTTCTTTCTTTTTTTTTCTTTCCTTTTTTCAAACCACTGTTGCCATCATAGTCAAATGCCTGTGAATTTAAAACTGTTCATTCACTGAACAATGTTTGTTGATTCTTACTAGGAGCATGGTTCTAGATGCCAGGTTAGCAAAACAAAACTAACTTAATCCTGCCTTCAGGAAGCTTACTTTCTAGCATAAAGTCAGAAAATAAATCATTTAAGAAAACAAATATATTGGCAAATGAAGAGCCATGGAGAAAAATAAAGCTGAGAAAGTAGATAAGGGATGCTTGGGGTGATCACTACAATATTTAGTAGATAATAAAGGAAGATAATCTTTGCACAAAAACTTAAAAAGGGTGAGGGACAAGTTATGTGGATATCTTTTGGAAGAACATTCCAGGGAGAGTAAGCAGATCATAGAAAAATCTCTGAGGTGAGAATGAGTAAATCAGAGAAGAAGTAGGAGATGTCAGGACAGAGACCAGGCTGGCAGGGGCCTAAAGAACCACTATGAAGACTTTGGCATTTATGACAAGTAGGATATACAGCCGTTGAAACATTTTGAGAAGAGAAAAGACTTGATATAACTTATGCTTGAACAGAATTCCTCTGGCTGCTATCTTGAGATAAGATGCTAAAAGGGCAAATGAAAAGGTAAGGAGATCAGTTAGGAGCCTATTGCAGTCACCCATCTGAGCGATGATGATGGCTTGGACCAGAGTCAGCCAGGTGGGGGTTGAAAGAAATGTCAGGGTCCTACATATATTTTCAAGGTAGAACAAAGAGATTTTTCTAATTGGACACAGAGTATGAAAAATTAAGTATATTACAGAATGACTGCAAGGTTTTGGCCTAAGAAGGTAGAAAAACGGAGTTGCCATTTTGTAAGAGGAATATATTTGAGGTGCTTAAGTTTGAGATGCTTATTAGAAATGTTAAATAGGCAGTTGTTTATAATAATATAGAGCCACATATAATAATATGGAGGTGTGGGTGACAGATAGAAGTTTGGCATCAAGTACTGTTTAATACCTTCAGCATACAGATGCTACTAAAAGCCCGAGACTGGATGAAATCACCAAAGGGGTTGGTGTAGACAGAAAAATGAAGAGGTGTGAGGGTGGGTCCCCAAGGGGTTCTAAGGTAAAGACTCTGGAGAGATGGAAGGAACAAGGAAACTAGATCAACTTGTGATGTAGGAGGGAAACCAGAAGACCATAGTGTTCTGTGAGTCAAGTAAAGAAAGTGTGTCAAGGGAGAGATCAAACGCTACCAAGTAAGATGAGGATGACTGAAGTGTTCCTTGGCTAGAGTTCTGTTTCTTTCTACCCCAACTTGATCTATATCATTAGATTTAGTTTCCTAAAGCATGGTTTTTATTATGTTCTACTCAAAAAACTCCCACTGAAAATAGTTATCATGAAGTAAAGCCCAAATATTTCAGCTTGTTATTTAAGGCCTCATAAAACCTCTCTTTTCATCATCACCTAGTAGGAAATGGCTCCTCTCTTAGAGATTCCTTCATGTCTCATGTTCTTTTCTCACCCAACATTTTGCTATGCTATTTTTGCCAGTGCATATTAGCCTTCTCATTTCCCTTTAACAACACCTTCTCCTCTTCCTTCATCATCTAGCTGAAAATCCCACTATGCCAAGCCTTGAGGTACTCTACTGTCTTGAGTTCCCACATCTTAACCATGACACCATTTGCAGTGGTGTTGTACTCTCTCATGATTTTTCAATAGTCCATGGGCAGATGTGTCATCTTCTCCATAAGAATGTAATTTCTTTTACAGTAGGATCCATGTTTTATCCCCATATCTTCTGTGGTTCCCTGAGATTGAGCACTTAATAAGCCTGCAAGGAATACTTCAAACCACGGGAAATTTGAATAGAAATGGAAAGCTATCATTAGCTATTTGGCTGGTCCAAAGATGATTCTTTATTTCACATAAGTATTATTATTCCTTGATAAGAATATCTTATAATAAATATCAATTTATAACAGGGATAAACATAGAGCTGTTATGATAGAAGGTAGATGTGTAAGGGTCCTGAATTTTGCCATGTGTCCATCCTTCTCTTTCATTCACTCCTGTACCTCTAGGGTAGCCTGAGAGACACTTCCCAGTGTTATAGATGACAAATTTGAAACTTAGAGGCAGTTTGTACAAGTAGTAAATAATAAAACTAGCATTTGTGTCTCCAAATATTATACTTTCTTTACATTATATAAAGTGAATGAATGAATGAGCTAATGACTGATTGAAATAAGAGAGAGGAAGTAGAGAGTAACTGATTGGCTTGGTTCTCTCAAGACTTCTTTTGATCTTTTTTTCAACAAGGTAGAATAATCACAATATACACTGTCTAGATAAGGTCGGCATGGAGAGTTTGACAGATTGCCTCAAGATTAAGAGTTGAAGGTGGGATTCAAACCCAACTCCAAACCTATAGTGCTGAAGCTTGAATTTTTTTTCTGCCATATCAGACCCCTTCTGAGGTAGAAATAATGGACTATAAGAGACTCTTAATCTCACAAAACAAACTGAGGGTTGCTGGGGGGAGGGTGTAGGGATAGGGTGCCTGGGTTACAGATATTGGGAAGGTATGTGCTATGGTGAGTGCAGTGAATTGTGAAAGACTGATGATTCACAGACCTGTACCCCTGAAACAAATAATACCTTATATGTTAATAAATAAACAAAAAAATAATTTTTATAAATTTTAAATAAATAAATAAAAGACTAAATAGAAATAAGGAAGTGCATTCAGAGGATATTTTGAACTTATGCACCAAAACTCTTATAGCTCTAATCTCCTCTATTTCTTTTCTCTCTCTCCAGACCTCCCTCTTTCTCTTCCTGTGTTTTACTTGTTACATGTCAGTACAACTCTAAAGATATTTATTAGCGAAGGGCTACAGAGTCATAGGCCAGAGGCTAATTTTGCATTGCTGGATTGGTTTTTATTGAAAGCATATTTCATAAACTTAAAAAAAAATCATACTGGGTGGGAACATGAGACAGCATCGTTATTTCTCATTTTTATTTATCCTGCAAACACAATCTCTCAGCCAGAATTTTACATGTCCTGTGTGGGACGGGGGATATTTCCAACCAGCGTCACTTAGTAGTGTTAAATGAGTTCAGGGTAAAAACATTACTTTGGGAAGGTCTTCAAGATATTTAATACACATTTGCAGAATATTTTATGACATGCTACTTTTTTTTGTAGCCCATTTTGGATATCTAGAAAGCTTTTGTAAACTATTAAAAATTAAGTGAAATGCCTCTTGAATGTAATATAAAATATATCTATTCTGGGAGTTTCATAAGTACTAATTCTAAGAAGTTCTAAAATCTAAATCCTCTACAGTACAGAAACTGTGACTATTCAGGTACATGGAAGGAGTAATTATATCATATCTGAGTAATCCTTTTCAGTTTTGTAACCTGCTTTTATATATCCTATCCTATTTCTCATAACAACCTTATATTACAGATGATAGTACCCTTACTTCAAATATGAGGGATTCGGGGATCAGAAGACTTATTTAAAGTCAAAGAATCTCAAGCAAGGTCATAGAACCTCAAGCTGATATGTCATAAGTTCTACATATGGTGGGAAAGTGTGTTTATCATATCATTATTTATTTATTATATTATTATGATAAAGAAGCATGTTTTTCCCTACCCAGGTAAAACTCCCAAGGCCTTACAACTTTAATACTCCTTTATCAGCATCTGCTATTGAACTAATAGAATCCATGTTCGGTTTTTATTGGATACTGAAAAAGAACTGATAACCGACATAAAATAATGTATTATGTGTAGAACTGATACCCGACATAAAATAATGTATTATGTGTAGAATTGACAGAGGACATTTATTTAAAACATCATATTCAGTTTTCCCAACAATCATGAGAAGCAGGATGGTCAGATATCCTTGCCCAGATTTTATAAATGAGTTGGTTAAATGACCAACTAAATATCAGATAATCAGATTGCAAAAGGAGAGACATAAACTCGGTTTTGGATGCCATGTCCAGAGATTCTCTATGTGGAGTACCGAACACATTTTTTCATCATGTGTAAGTGTTTAATACATGCTAATTACATTTTGTTATTACCTTTATTGTTCTTTACTACATCAAATTTATTGGTAAGTATACCTCTCCTTGGCCAAGTTGGCTGATGTCTACAAACCTAACTAGTGGGCCCATTCTTTAATCCCTCTGATAAATCTCTCAGCTGCAAAAAACCAAACAAGTGTCTGCATACTGGAAGCTAAATTTGAGTAGGACAGTTATTGAGTGGTCAGTTGGGAAACTATAAGCAGAAGTGGACTTTATTTTACAGTGTGGCAAGCTGTACAAATGTCATTTTATGCCTCTTAGCCAAGATGGTCTTTAGGTTTTATTAATTTTCTCAAGGTTTCAGGGGTGGGGCAAAAATGCCACAGTGACCACTAAACATTATTGAATCTTTGGGTATCATAAAATAAAGGTTGCAGTCATAGGAAGGTGATCTCAGACAATCATTGAATTGAACAATCAGGATATTATTTATGGTTGTTCCTGTGTCTTTGTTTAACCAAGAACTCTCAGAACTTTACTAGAAGCTATCATGCTATCATTTATTGTCTGCTTACAATGGCCAATTACTATGCTAGGTAAATTATATATAGGGAGATCATCCATATATCCAGGTGTGCCTGGGAGAGTCCCTATATAACCTGTCTGTCCTAGCATAAATGTTAACACTATCTTCTTTCACTCATAAAAATGTCCCAGAAGAAAAAAGAACAAGGAAATCTAGAAAGATAGATGGACGTATATGTGACTAAGAAATTTAGAAAAAATATATTAATTATAGTTTCTACATAGTAGATATATATATATGATGGTAGGTAAAAGTTCTTTCAACTTTTCAAAATAAAAATTATATAGTTACACAATATGTAGATAATCTCATTTAATAGTTAAAATCACCCTATAAGTTAGATACAATTACTAAGTACATTTTACAGTTTACAAAACAGAGTCACCAAGAGCTTAAGAAAGTGGCCTACAATGCACATTTCGTAAATGGGATGAACTGTCTAGCAGTGCAGCTCCAAAACCCATGTATCGGGAAACAAGGCTATACTTCTCCAATATATAATCACAATAAACACCTTTTTTTTTGGTAACAACACTTAAAATGCCAAAGAACTAGCACTTTCCAAGATGCATTTTAGGAAATACCACTATAGAGTCGAACAGAGGGTGGAGAAGGGCCTCATATTCTTCGTCTCTTCACCACCTTTTATGGGTAAGCTTTCTATCTAGGACTTTATATACATAATTTCATTTTATTCATCACAGGGACATTATTAATAGGTATGAAATATCTTTATTTTATAATGAAGAAATGGATACTTGTATTATTGAATAATTTATCCCAGGCCACACATCTCGCAAGGTTCCAAGCTGGAGTTCAAATCCAGGAATACCTGCCCTCCACACCCCTCAATTTTTTTTTTTAAGTTGTCCACTTTGCCTTCATCATGAGCTTAGCCTAAAATCTGAGTGCATACCCATGAAGAAAGGCACCCTGAATATTATAGTTGAATATTATTTGTATGTGAATAGATCATACCCTTAGATAAAATCTCTTCATGATACACCATTAGAGAACAGTGAAGGTAGAAATTGATCATTTTTAGAGTAGCATCTGTAGATTCTCTGATACTACCTTTACCCAAATATTTTAACCATCATAAATTGAGCATTTATTAAGTGAGGGAATTGAAACTGATTAGTCCTATTCTCTCTTCTTAGGAAAGACAAAGAAATTATGTGTACTAATTTTCTACTTCATACCAAGTACCATGCCCTTCTCTTAGTTCCCGATCTGCAAAATGGATATAAAAGTAATGGTACCAGTCTTATAAGGTGACAGTGTAGAAATTACATAATAGCTGCAAAGCACTTAGAACAGTGTTCACCTCATATTAAGAGACGATTCACCCACATACTCATTTATTCAACCAGTAGCTACTGTATGTGCACTATGTACACACATTATTCTGTGTGCCAGGGATGTATCTGTGAACAAAATAGATGAAAATCCTGCCCTTGCCTTTTGGTGAGGGAATCAGTTAATATCCGAATGAAAAAGTAAATATGTATCAGATGATATATTAAGGATCATCTAAGTTGTGCTGCAGGGAAAAAAAAATAAATGCCAATGGCTTAACCCAATAAAAATGTATTTTTCACTCACCCAATATTTAAAGCACATTGGCAATGGGCTCTGCAATTCACATTACATAGGGTTTAGGATAGAGGTTCCTTCATGACATTCACCACGATCCTCAAAAGAAACATGAGGAGCTGTGCCTTGACTCTTTAAGTCCCTACCAAGAAGAGACACATGCCACATTTCATTGGCAAAGCCAGATCACATGTCTGTGCATAATGTCAAAGTAGGCAGGGAATACAATGTTGCCACCTGCTTGGGAGGAGTGTGGAACTGCCTTGAAGGTGACCACATATAGGGAGAGGTGGCCTGGATGAGAAATGAAGCAGGGTAAAGAGACTAGAGAACAGTGGGTGAGGAGAATGATGTTTTATATAAGGCAGTCAAGGAGGGCCTCACTGATAAGGTGGCATTTAAGTCCAGAAATGAAGAAAGTAACTGGGGAAGGTATTATTATCTGGAGGAAGAGTTTTGTTGTCCAACGAGACAGCCAGGGTGAAGGCCCTGAGGTGAGAGTATTCTTGACATGTTTGCAAAACAGCAAGAAGTTCTGGATGATTGAAATGGAAGGAGCAAGGGAGAAAATGAGGGAGAGAAGGTCAAAGAGGGAGCAGGAGGCCAGTGGGTCATTGTGAAGACTTTGGCTTTGGTGCGGAGTAGGATTGGCATTTTGAAGAGATGTTATCTGATGTACATGTTAATGTGATCACTCTGGCTGCTGTGTGGAGAAGGAGGCTACTGAATTATTCAGGTGAGAGATGATGCTGGCTTGGATGAGAGTGATAGCAATGGAGAGGTGAGAGAGAGAGAGATTATAGATATATTTTGAAAATGGAGTTAAGAAGAATTGCTCACTGACCAGATGTGGGATATGAAAGAAAGAGAGAAAGAAGTCAAGGGAAAATCCAACATCTTTAATGTGTGAACCTATAAGGAGGAAGGTATAATTTACAAAGAGTTGGAAACTGTGAGAGGAAAATCTCATAAAATGTCATCACAAGTATCACAATTTTTTAGTCTTTATAAAGACCACTATAAAGTACTATAGACTACTATAAAGCTACTATAAAGTAGCTCTACTAGAAACATTTTACTCACCTCATCTTAAAAACCAAAGACTTGATGTGTGTCGGGGTGGCTCAGTCAGTTAAGCATCTGCCTTAGGCTCCAGTCATGATCCCAGGATCCTGGGATCTGGCCACATTATCATGCTTCCTGCTCAGCGGGGAGTCTGCTTCTCCCACCAACCCTCCCCTCTTCTCATGCTCACTCTCTCTCTTGCACATGCACACACATGCTCTCTCAAATAAATAAATAAAATTTAAAATAAATTTAAAAAAAGAGTTGATGCTCAGTAATGTTAAGCAGTTTATCGAGAGACATAGCTCTTTCTGGATCATTTGGTTCCTAGCTCCAAGAGAGATACAATACACTGATAACCACAAAGCATATTTCTTCTCTCCCTCAGCTTTGGTGATTAACTAGATTCTGATATACTTTTAAGTGTTACATCAGGAAAGCTAAATTAATTGGGCAATAAGTAAAAATCCCGATGTAGAATTTTTGAACAGTTTCATGCAAAACCACTAAAAAAGAACTGGAAATGCCTATAAAGTATACTATCAATATGAAATTACCTATCACCCGCACCACTGTCCTGCATCAAATGTAAAGATTACAAGTAAACCTGAGTAATCTGTATGCCTGGTCAGTACATGCAGCTAGGTCAGTGGATTGAATTGGGGTATCACTTTAATACTGTAAATTAATGTTAAGGTATCTATCTATATCTGGAGCTATTTTATCATAATTGTATTTAGTATATATATGTATATATAGTATGTGTATATGTATGTGTGTGTGTGTATATATATATATATATATGCATATATATAATTATATGAAACTAATTGTTTAAAACCTGTTGAAATATTTGCTAAGTAGGTATAAGATCCTGGACACATTTGAATTTTATTAAACTACACAGGAATTTGTAGTTTCCTAGTATGGCCCTATTTCAACATTTAAAATTTTATGAAACGAACCACTCCTTCCTCTATAACTTTGTCTGAACACCACCCCTTCTCCAGTCTTAGCAATTTTTTGCATCCCAGATTTTTCTATTTTGGCTTATAACTTCATAGATTCACAGATGCTCTTCTCTCTCCTTAAGAAACATTTCCCCCATAAACTCCATTAATTTTAGTGAAGTCCTCCTCACCCTTCAAAACTCAAACAAGGGCCATTTAAAAAAAAAAAAAAAAGTCTTCCAAAACTCTTTTTCCAAAGAGGGCCTGTACCTCTCCTCTGTGTCCTCACAGTACCTTTAGTATACTCCGCTCAGCACTTAGCATCCTGTACGGTAATTAGTAATTTATTTTCTATCTCTCCCACTAGTCTGTATGATTTTTGAGGTCAATTCATTCTAACTGCCTCCATATTCCAGGCACCTAAGCCAAGTGTTCACCGCATGTAAGGAACTCAATAAATATGTATTAAATGAATGAGTCAGTGAAGTTTTTGGAGTAAATGTCCTCACTGACAATATCTATAGATGTTGAAATAGAAAGTTTAGAATAGGAATAGAAAATGCATTTCATCCTTTTTGCCAAATCTGGTCAGTTGGTAGTTTTAGCCTCAAGTGACAAATAAAAAAGGTATTCTGAGACTCTTTCAGCCACACTTGGTTGGAGAGAGAAGCATGGTTAATATGATGCCTGAGATGGATATGGGAGAAGGAAGTAAATGCATCATTTTAAGTTATTTGACTTCCCTAGGCGTGAAGTGGCTAAATTCATGTAACTCCAAGGACTTGTAAGGGTAGTTTATTTTCTGATTAAATGCCTACTATCAACTTATTTATATACAGGATTGCTACTGTGATTCAGCTGAGGACATATTGCTAATTTAATTGCTGAGCAAGTTTTTCTGCTTGACTTGGAAACTCTTGAAAGGGAGTATTTCTACAGAAAATTAACAGCTCCTGCTTTGACATAAGTCCAAGGTCTCTTAAACAGTGGCAGGCATCTGGAAATAGCATTTATTATTATTTTAGTTTGTTTATTCTGTACTTTTGGAGGCCCCTGTAGAAGATTTCATGGAAAACATGGAGATTTATCTTCAGTGATTTCAAACTTTTTCTGAAGTGGGATGATATAAAATGAGACAGAAACCCAGGGAGGCAGAAATATTTTTTAATTACATTGACGTTTTCCTCTTACTGTTACACCTACTATTCCCTCCCTCTCTAAAAAGCTAACTGTGCACGATCTACTTGTAATAGATACTGTCTTACCAAACACTGTCTTAGTTCCAGGCACTGTGCTGTGTATGTGTACACTTATATAGAAGGAGTACACAACCATAAATATGCATTCTATCTACCCGCCTGCCCCCATCTAATCAATATAGAGTTGTTAGCTAGTTTATCTTAGGAAAGACTGTCCTTAGTCTTGAAATTGTATCATTCACATTTTTCTTGACGTTAAAATGCTTTTTCTTTTATTAAATAGTGGATACAGAAGATAGTAGGAGTTTTGTTTAGTGCCGTTACTTGGCAAAATGAAAGGTAGGAAATCTATACTTTCCTTTTCCTCCTCATTGTCTTCCTTTTAGCATTATTTCATCATTATCGTCATCATCATTTTTGTTCTTAAGTGAGATTGGGTACCTTTTGTGCTCTTTCCTCACTTTTCTCGGTTAACCAGCAGAAGTTAACATATTGGATTCAGATTCTCAGAGATTAATTCTTAACGTTTGAAGAACACATAAGAATCTGTTTTAAAAGCCAACAGACAACACATCAGGAATGCTAATCTCAGGAAGAGACTTTGCCCATACCTACCCAGAATTTGCCTGGCCTCTAAGTGGAATAGTGTGATTGATTATGGTGATGGGAATTTCATGTGGAAAAAAAATAAAGTCAATAAAGGATATTTAATGACAGGATTTCTAAAACCTCAATTGCCAGGTTGATAAACATGTTGCCTCCCTTTTGAAACCAACTGGAAATCAAACGTAGCCCCTCTACCTCTTATTCTAGACACCTGTGCAAACTTTAGGTACACTAGTATGTTTGGTCATAGATTAACACACAGAAATAGAAGTAATATCAACATTATTGCAAAGGAAAGTCTTTTATGTAGATACTCATAAAGTAAATGCTTTTTAAAAGAAGAATTGTGTCTATTAATTGGAAGCCTTGATATGAACTGTTCCCAGATATTTAATAAATTACTTACCAGACCATAGTTTCATTGGTTGCCTTTCAATCTGTTGTGAAAAGTTCACAAAAGTTTTGTACCTGAAATAAATCCCAAACAATGTAATGCCCCAAGTTCCTAAATTCCTCATTTTTCTATGCCAAGCCAGGTAAAAGATTATTTTGTTCTTTAGATGAAGAACCTAATTGAGCATAGAGAGATCTTTATTGCTTCAATATATAAGAATAGTAATCCTCAGACTTTTGTTCTCAGGACCTTCTTTTACTGAGGATCCCAACGAGCTTTTGTTATGTGGGAAATGTGTATTGATTCTTTTTATATTAAAAATTAAAATATACATATTTATTAATCTTAAAATAACACATTATATGTCAACATAAATAACATTTAAAAATAAAATATATTTTCCAAAGCAAAACAACAATAAAAAAAAAACAATTTGGGAATAACATGTTATTTAAAATTCTTCCAATTTTCTAGTGTCGGGTGTAATAGAGGAAAATTTAAATCAAGAATCGCATACTTAATCAACTGAGCCACTCAGGTGCTCCACAACTGGTATATTCATTGCTTGATAAAACCTTATATGTTATGCTTACAAAGTTAAACATCTGTTAATACATTTTGAATCTCTAATGAAAAAAATGTCTGCTATCAGAGTTAAAGTATGATTTTCAATAAGTTAAAAACATGGCTCTCATACAAATATACAGTAAGCGTGTGTCAAAGATTTATTCGCCTCATTAGTAAGGGAACCAGCAGGATGGTAAACCTAGTTCAAAGGAGAAAATGAGAAAAAAAATATTTATATGGTCAGTAGAAGAAAAGAATGCTAAAATAAGGTTGCAAAATTAGATTCCAAGCTGACTAATATCCTGAAGTATAATAAAATATTAACCCTTTGAGTTGTATTTCCTTCTGGAAATTATTTGAATCTTTACTGGACAAAAGTAATTTGCAGCTCATCCATCTCGTGTAAGTTAAGCTCTAACTTTTCCAAGTCCAGGCCCTAATCAAGACAATTATAAATCAAACACAGTTGCCTCTCCTTAGAGCAAAAAGGGACCCTCACATGGGCTTGTTCAACAACACTTCTGTATGGCTCTGAAAAGCAGTGTCATTATCTTTTTGCCTTACCTCAGTTTTGGGTCATTTTCTTAAATAAGCAACAACAGTAGAGAGGAATGCTTGGAGAAATATCGTCCCAGGCTCTTAAAGTTCTGTAATGTAGCACCTGAGTAATGAGCACCTGAGTGGCTCAGTGAGTTAAGCCTCCACCTTTGGCTCAGTCATGATCTCAGGGTCCTAGGTTCAAGTCCTGCACGGACTCTCTGCTCAGCAGGGAACCTGCTTCTGTCTCTCTGCCTGCTTGCCTCTCTGCCTACTTGTGATCTCTCTCTCTCTGTCAAATAAATAAGTAAAATCTTTAAATAAAAGTTCTGTAATGTAGTTGCATGGGGAATACTTATTACATATTTATTGAACATCTACATTGTGACAACATCATATAAAGAGATTTTATGTATAATTTTATTCTACCTTCAAAGCAACTTCCTGCTGTACAGAGGGAAAAACAGGGACAGGCAGGTTAGTGAGTTGCATCATGTAGCTCAAGTAAGTAGAAGAGCAAACTTCACTCTTGTGTTTCTGGAAAGCAAACTTCATTCATTCATTTTATAAGCTAATTTTTTTCTGATTTAAAAAAATATTAAAAAATATAAGATCACTATAGAAGATGTGACAAAGAGACAAACCACACTCCCTCAAAATTCTACAACTCAGACACAAACTCAATTAACATTTTGGTGTGTTTCCTTGTAATTTTTATTCAACATAGGAGTTTATGAATATGTGGCTGCAAATTGTACTGTGATCTCTAAGGTGAAAACACTGATGGGGTTATAATGTAATGCCGCATGGATAAACCATCACATATTTGATGTACCCCTTATCACTGGACATTTAGA
Source organism: Mustela nigripes (assembly GCF_022355385.1). Taxonomy (NCBI): domain Eukaryota; kingdom Metazoa; phylum Chordata; class Mammalia; order Carnivora; family Mustelidae; genus Mustela; species Mustela nigripes. The sequence goes on along the minus strand of NC_081557.1, from coordinate 24,774,942 downwards.
GCTTTCAGTATTTAATACTATAAATAATGTGAGGGACATCTTTAAATAAAAATATCATTTTATCTTTCTGTCAACTCAGTGAATAGGTGCTATGATTATCTGTAGTTTTGAGTTGAGGCAGAGCACAGCTGGCAAAAAGCCCATAGAAAACTAAACCTATATTTTCAACCACTGGTGGAGCAAACACCTGGGTTTAGATTTTTTTTTTTCCGTAGACTCAGAGCCCATTGGACAATCTTATATTCATTATAATTTCTGCATTCGCATTTGAAGTTGCATTTGTTGCCATGATTTGTGAGATTTTGCTTTCATGAGACAAAATCCACTCTCTGCTTCTATACGCAGCATTAGTCAGCATCTACTTTGCTCTTGTAAGCCAATAAAACATGCCCTGGGAGGTGGTGCTTCATGCATATGCGTGCCATATGGTGCTACTAATCCACAGGTGTGTTTTATCAGATTATTAATATTTTCCAACACACATAATGCTCCAGTCTGCCCAATTCTGTAAAACTCTCTCCTTTGAGAAGACGGGTTTGTTTGTTTATTCAATCAAAAGAAAAATTATCTTCAGTTTTGACATATACAACATATGGAATTGCACGGCATTACTAGGCAAAACAAGAACTCAACCACAGCTGTTAACACACCAAATTCCACCAAATGTTCTGGATTTGGGGAGTGTTCAAAACTTCTTTAGTGCAAATAAGATGTTAAAATGCATTGAATTCATCGGAGGGCTTCTACATTTCTTATAATATTTTGTCCTCAGATGATGGGGAGCAGAGATTATCTATACCCTGAACCTAACACACCCTTTGATTAGGTAAATAAATTTGTTTTCTTGTGCAAAGAGAATTTTCTCTTTACTGTTATAGCCTTGGAGAATGTAGTTTTAAACCTCTATTCTGCCTTCTGAAATTATATTTCATGGGCTTTTATCAATTTGACTCATTCTTATTAGTTTATTGTTTCAAAAACATTTTTTTCATAGCATTACTAGTGTAGAGTGAATTATTGAAAAAAGTAAATAAGGATATTTTTGGAAGGGGCTGATGTCCCTGCTTTGAAAGCTAATACTGAGGTCAAAAGGGTCTTTTTAGCAGTCTGGATATACAGAACCTTCTGCTTATTAAAAGCACAAAAGAAAAGCAAAAAACAATCAACATCAACAATGAGAAGCTATTTTCCTGCTGACCCTCAATTTAAATGTTCATTATTTTTAAAATGCTTTTCTTGTAGGAGCAATAGAAAATTTGACCCAATTGGTGACAACTCTGGCATCCATCCTGAAGGGACTCAGGTAATTCCCCAAAGTATTTTCAGCTATTTATGTCTTTTTATAACTGTCCAAATATGACAGAAAATCTTATATTTTTCCCCCAGCTTCGAGGAGGTAGTTAAGACAGGAAAAAAAAAATGTTACATGTATATTTCTCAATGTACTTCTGAAACTGCCTCCAGAATTAGTGCAGAGAAGAAATATTTCATAGCTCTTACGATGGAAATTCCTAGTGATACTGATACATTCATAGAGTCTCCAGAACCTCCCTGACTAGGGCAGGAAAGCTGCTTCCTGGAGGTGAATGTCAGGAGATGAGTGTCCGGACCATCTCTGAGCTCCAGGGGGTCCTGGGTGAGTCCACTCACCTGTAGGATGGGTCACTGGCAAGTTTGAAAGCCAGCGCTGGGAGGATCAAGTGAGGATCCTCACTTCAAATCCTCCTCTGATTTGAATCCCCAGGACTTGTGCTTGTGAAGAAACACCTAACAAAACAAACAAACAAAAACAAAAATAAAGCAAAAGTTCCTCCTGTCTATTCTCCCTAGAGTTTCCCTTGGGCTGTACTGGCTCACCACACCAGAAGAGATAGCACAATTTGATAACATCTTTGCACCCAAGGAGCTCAAAGGGTTAAACAAGGGCGGGAATAATTAACTCCTACAGTGACATTTGGTTTTAAATGGTAAAAAAACCAGGCTTGTCTTTGCTTTACTGTATCCCATACCTCACCAGGAGTTTGTGGTCCAGTCCCTCATCTTTCCTTTTAGGAAACAAATACAGATTCCCTCAAGGATCAAAACCCTCTTGATGCCCGCACTCCAGAGACTGGGAGCACATGGCCCTGCATATGACTGGGGATGCTATCTTATTTGGGATAGAAAGAGAAAAGGGGGACAGGACTTTATACTTCCCCCAGGACTCTATGTGTTTCATTGAACAATGCTTTTTTCTTCCTATGGACTGACTCAGGTTCTCTCTTGCAAGAAGCCATATGTTTCACATGGACAATGAGCATGTCAGGAAAGGCCTTTCCCAACTTTGGCCTTTTGTTTGTCCTCTCATAGAATGAGGGGTTCAGAAGAGATGCTCCCAGTATATGTTTTCTGGATTTAGCCTCTTACAAGTAGTGTGACCACTTCCTGAGTTTCTTCCTCTCTTTCCACGTTCTGCTAAGTCATGGCGGCCACATAAAGAGGAACCCTGGGATGGGCTGCCATCTCTGCAGGCTGCCAGCTGTTGAAACTTGAAGTCACCTATATGCTCTCTAAACATCAATTTCCTTATGAGATGGGACTAGTTCTTCTACTTCATAGGAGGCCTATGTGATGAAATGAGAACATGCTTAGAACAGCACCCAAAACATTTTAAGTAATAATAGATGTTAGCTATTGTTTTGCTTTGTTTTTTAAAATGCAATAGTATATGATATGCTCATGGCACACTTCCTGATACACAGAAAGAATCTAATAAACATTAACCATTTTATTATTGTCATCTGAAGAAAAGTAAGGTTTTATTTTTAAACTTTTCAAATCATTTCAAAATGATTTGAAGAAACATTTTACTTCATCCCTCTGGAGGTATTTAAAGATGAAGGGGCTTCTCCTACCTCCCTCTTTCCTTAGTTGAGAGAATGTGCTGACTTCAGAAAGATTTCTTCTAACAATTCTTTGGTGTCTATACTTTGACTAGAACACAGGACACAGTATTATCCCTCTTCTATTTTTACCCACTTTAAGCACCAGCGGGCAGTAAGTAAACTGAGGCTCAGTTGATTTCAATTTAAAGACCCTTTTCTGCAGCTGCTGGTAGCTGCGTCAGCCACAGTCCATGCTAGGAAGGGGTTGCTACTTATATGCATGCAAAAGCAGGAAATCCATCAATCGACTCAAAGGCAGACCAGTTCATTGAAGTAGCTAATAGAAGTTAAGTAAAGGCATAGGAAAATAGGAGACAAATTATATGTAGAGATAATTATATGCGTCATGTTTTAGTCAGCTTTGGCTGCCATAACAAAATAACACAGACTGGGTAGTTTAAACAACAAAAATTTATTTTCTCCCAGTTCTGGAGGCTGAAAGACCAAGACCAAGATGCTGTCAGGGTTGATTTCTGGGTAGGCCTCTTAGTTTGTACATGGCTGGCTGGCTTCTCACTGTGTCCTCACATGGCTTCTCCTATTGAGCTAAGATCCCACCCTTATGACTTCATTTAACCTTAATTACCTTTTGAAAAGCTTGATCTCCAAGTACAATCACCTGGGAGGTTAGGGCCTCAGTGGATGTAAATTGAGGGGGCACAGTTCAATCCTTTTCATATATATACATACAATAATAATTTATTTATATTAATATTACATATACTCATAAAATTCATATATATAGATATGTATATTAACAGGTAAAAAGTAGCCATCTGAAGGAAATTTGGTCCCTGCATTCTGTGTTTTGTGATTTTGTAATTCAGTGGAAATCAAGAAAGTGAACTTTTACCTTTTTTTAGAGAGGTCTGCAATAAATCCTCTGACTCATCATCTCCACCTACCATGTGCAATCATTGCCCTAAGTACCTATATCCCTTATAGTTTTTTTTTCTGACATTATTATTTATTGTTATTCATTTATCATCTGTTTCTCTTCCAGACTCGATCTAGTCTAATCCCTGGGTTCCATGATTGCCAAAGCTTTATGGCTTGCCCCTGATTGCTAATAGCCTAGCATAGTACATGGTGCACAGGAAGCCAATCATATTCCTGTCTTAGGTCATTTGTACTTGAAATCCCTCTGCTCTGAATACTCTCTTAATATTTATAGGGTCAACATATTTCTGACAAATCTCTACTCAGCTGCTACATCCTCTGAGGCCTTTCCTTCTTGTACTACCAAAACTATCCTATGTCCTTCTCCACTGTACTTTTCCTTGTAAAACTTTACAATAACTAACCTTGTGCTGTATGTCTAATTAATTTCACTATTGTCTGATTCCTGCTTTAGAAATTAGCCTTCGAGACAGCAGGGCATTCATTAATTTGTTCACTACTGTTTTGCTCTGTTCACAGAGTGCAGACTGGAATATAGGACATTCTTGGTGAAATATGTTAAGTACATGGACAATTATTTGATGAGATGAACAGGTGAAATTTTCTGAGTTTAGTTACTCCATAAAGGGACATAGCAAATAGTGAAAAAAGGAATTACATTCATTCTTCTCCCAAGTATACTCAGCTTCTACTTTCTTGACTCTTCTGCATCCTTTAGATCTCTGAGAAACTTTACCCGATCCATGAAGTTGGGAACTGCTGTCCCTTCTGTGCAAATTCTTAGACAGTGAACTTCACACTGGTACATGCATCACACTCCTTTGAATTTTCTTGATTACCTACTAGAATATATGGTCCATGAGGACAGAAGCCAGGATTGCTAGAACAGAGTAGAGTTCAATAAATATTCACTAAATGAATGTTGAGTCTTTTGAAATGAGGGAATGGTCTTCTAAGCCATGATCAGCTCTAATAATGTCTTTTCCTAGCCTAAATTCAAGGTTCTCTGTCACCTTTAGAATCATTTTTGGAGTTGAGTTTTCCCCCAACATTCTTGCATTACTAGGCTACATGTAAAAGTATAATATTAGAGAAACCAGAATACTTTACTTATTAGGGGAAATTGTGAGGTCTTCCAGTGGGAAAGGAATATGTTAACTAACCAGAGTACACTTGATCTTAGCCAAAAGGCCGAGAAGCGATTAACTAATGAGAGTAAAAAAGACTTGAAAGTAAAAAAGTTATCTTTTTAATAAAAAAAGATATTAAATTATTCCTAACTGGGTTCTTGTTCCAGGTACCATATTAAAAACTTTATGCCCAATTTCTCATTTAACACTTAAACCATAAAATAAATATTATTATTAGCCCCACATGAGGAAATTGATCTCTTCAGAGAGATTTAGTGACTCACTCAAGATCATAGACTAAATGAATGATTAAATCTGTACTCTAATCTAGGTCTATCTGACCCCACAACTTGTCCTTCTCATCAATGCTATTTAAACTATTGGGTCGATCATATGCCCTATATCATATAACACTCAACAGAAGTTATTTATTCAACAGGCCTATGAAGTGTGTCTTCAACACCTTGGGGAAACAGTGTACTTTGAACTTAAGAGGATATAAGAAACTAAAAGTATATCCAGAGTTCTTAATAACATTTGTGCCTTTTTCTTGGTTTCCTCAATGGAGGCAAAGATCCAAGAGTCGGAACTGAAAAATGAGTTTAAATGTCTTGTTCAATGCCTCCATTTTAGAGATAACAAAACTAAGACTTGAGCAATGATATAAGCTACAAAGGTCATCCAAGAAAGTTGCGGTAGAGTTAGTACACTGTTTGGAAAGATAGGAAAAATAATCAGCTAGTAGCATGAAGGAACACAATTAAAAATTTATCAAGCTGGGTTTAAAAGTAGCGGGTGCTTTGGTGGTTAAGTTGGTTAAACATCTAACTGCTGATTATGGCTCAGGTCATGATCTCAGGGTTGTGAGATCGAGCCCCACATCTGGCCAAGTGCTGGGCATGGAGCCTGCTTAAGATTCTCTCTGAATTCTCTCTCTACCTTTCTCTCTAATTAAAAAAAAAAAAAAAAAAAAAAAAGGCCAAACATACCTGATTGTATTTACTCTTGGGAGTTATATGCTTGTAGTGTAATTTAGTATGAATGGATACACACACACACACACACACACACACACATATACACACATATATATGTGTATGTATGTATATATGTGTGTATATATGTGTGTGTATACACACACACAACACATTTTTTAAACTTTAGTCTATATGTATGGTAGTTTTTCAAAACCATTAAAAAAAAGATTTGACCATGGCACATGTTAAGGTGATTTATGAGCTTGTGGTAAGAGTGATAAGGTTGTGTTAGAGTGATATGTAGATATGCTTAGGTAGTTTTGCTGAATCAATAGTAGATACTTGGATCTTCTCATTGTATAATTTGTTATTTGACATCTTCATTGGGGAAATTTACTATCTGCATAATCAATGAATGTACAGCTAATACTAGATTTGAAATGATGAGAAAATAGTGTTTTATATATGTTACTTCATTAAACTTAATATGATTATTATTAAACCAAACATGGAGCCAGCTCACAGTGAATATCTAAAGAATGGAATTTTTTTATCCCTTTTTAGGCCCTGTATTCTATAGAAACAATTCAGATTCTCTTTTCCATATTAGTTGGGGTGAGAACTAAACCAGACAAGAAATCTTCAAAAAGCACACCTATATAAACATGATATAAAATTTAAATAGGACCATAATAATGACAAACAATCAACCTGAAACATATTGAGAAGGAGATCCCATAGCTACCTATAAGGTTTATTTAAAAAGACTCAACATTACTCTTCCTCAAGTCTTTAAATTCACAGCAAATTGAAATTAGAGTGAATTGTCCCTTTCAATGTGTACCCTATTGAAATTAACCCATTAAATGAGTCACGGGTTTTTCACTTATTAAACTAAATGTTTTAATGTGGTAAGTACATTTCAATGCCTTTATTTACTGTCCTGAAATCCACTGGGTTTTTCCAACAATGAAGAATGCAGTCCAGATGATTTCTATGTATGTAGACTACCATAATTCCATCCTTTCATTGGGAAAGGAGTAGCTTAGCCAGGGTACAAAGATGTTTGTTCTTGTCTTCCTTACCTTCTCTTTAGCAATTGGGGAGTTTCTTAACTTCTTCACCCTTGATTTCCATAAATACAAAATGCAAATAAT
>NC_081557.1:24746857-24767844 GCF_022355385.1 Mustela nigripes | reverse complement strand
GAAAATGATCAAGAGCCAGCATAACTTTTCATAATGATAAAAGTTATGATTGTTAGACATTTGCATGACATATTCTTGCTTTTTAAATAAGACAGAAATGAGAGTCATAAGGAAGACTAGATATGCCATTCTTTTAATTCATTAGGCATATATATATATACATACACACTTCAGGAAAAAAAAAAAGAAGGTAATAACTAATAGATATAGCTTATTGAGTATCTACCATAGGCTGGTGCCTAAGTTAAAGACTTTTAAGTGTGTTATTCCATATGATAACCACTAAAACTTTAGGCAGTAGCATTATTGTTTCTATTTTATAAAGAGGGAAAAACAAGATTACCTTCAAAAAGATTCAATGCTTACCTAGGGTTGTATGACAGAATCAAGGTTTGACTCAAGGTTTCTCTGATTCCAAAATAATACTCCTAGCCACTACCCTAAAGTATACTGCCTCAGGTAATACATATAATGAAAACATTGCAAAAGGCAAATGACAGAAGGGGAAATTATGGAATGCTTTCAATATCCTCAGTATCATAGAGAGTGTTTTCATTGATTTTCCTATTTAATTTTCATGACTCTGACAACAATTATTTTTTACATTTATTATTCACTTCATATTTCTCTAATTTTAGGGTATTCCTTTCCTTTGCCAAGGTAGAAGCCAGAACACTTATAAAATCACGCTATTTCTGAATTAGAAATTGGAAATACCTCACTGAAAATGAAATAATGAGTTATGAAAGAGAACAATGATTCTTTGTGTCATCTATGTCAAAAGTTTGTTTGAGGGCCTGAGGATTTTCTTTGGATACACTAGTAAAGAGCAGGCTAGAAGGAAAATGATCAAGAGCCAGCATAACTTTTCATAATGATAAAAGTTATGATTGTTAGACATTTGCATGACATATTCTTGCTTTTTAAATAAGACAGAAATGAGAGTCATAAGGAAGACTAGATATGCCATTCTTTTAATTCATTAGGCATATATATATATACATACACACAGCTGACTCTTGAAGTGGAGTTAGGAGAATCAGTTCCCCATGTTGTTGAAAATCCTTGTATAACTTTTGACTCTACCAAAACTAAACTACTAATAACCTATTGTTGACCAAAACATGATAACATAAACATTTGATTAATACATATTTTGTATATTAAATGTGTTATATACTACATTCTTAGAATAAACTAAGGAAAAGAAAATGTTATTAAGAAAATCATAGGGAAGAGAAAATACATTTACAGTACTGAACTGTTAAAAAAAAACCGCATGTATAAGTAGACCTGTGAACGTCACACATTCTTATATATATATATATACATATATATATATATGTATATATATATATACATAATATATATTATTTTAAGGAAGACATCTTATATATATACAATAGACTTTATAATCACTTCTTTTGATAAAGACAAGTAGATTAAATGAAAGAATAGAAAATTTCAGTCAACAGGACATTGTTAGAGGTCCCTTCGGAAAGAGTGCCAGAAAATTTCATATCATGTCGTAGAAAGTATAGGATGGTTTTCAAAAGATGTAAAAGGTGAATCAGAATATAGTCTATTTCTTTGTCTAAAATATTCATAAAAACAAATATCAGTTGGTTTTCTCATTTTAATTCTGATAAATATTTGTATATGTCTAGTGTATGTGTATACATGAGAAAAGAAGAGTTTCAATATATTAAGTTTTGTTCTGCCTAGATTCTTCTACATTTTCTTTTGTCAAATTAGCTTTTCCTTGAAAGAAATTAATTCTAATTGATTTGGGAAAAACTGGCAAAGGTTTTTGAAACATTTTCAATCAGTGACAACTTTTAGGGCATTTTCTTGTATTTATAGGGGATTAAAACAGTATCCAAGCAATATTTCCAAAATCACCTTTCTGAATGCTTCTCTATGCACACTGGCTCATTGGTCCTTTCATGACCATTCTTATTCATTTCTAGTCAGCGTACAGCTCATCATACGTACTCCCCTAATCTCCCCAAGCCTATTCAGAGCAGTTTTGTTTTGTTTCCCTAGTCTGAATGTCAGGCTCACTTGTCTTCCTAGTTTGCCTATCATGTGGTTGGCTGATTCCTGCTGCCACCAAACCCTTTTTGTATCTCTTGTTAGGGACATGCTGCCTGAGTTCTCTGCCTGCATTTTTACCAAGGAAGCTATTGTGTACTGAGAAAGCTGAGACCTATCCTATGAAACCTGCAGAGATTTTCACTTAAGACATTAAACATACCTTCAGGATCAGAGTGAAATATGCCTGGCTCTGGCTGATGCACTCTAGCACTGCTGGAGACTCAAAAGAGCCAGAAAGTAGAAGAAGCATCATCTTCTGTAAAAGAATCTTCATTGCCAGTGGTAGAGTCAAGCTCTGTAACCTGAGAATGAATACTTCTTTAAGGGCTAATATAAGATCTGAGAAATACCCAACTCTGAATCAGCTTGACCACCAGCATGACCACTAGAAAAGAATGAAAGGCCCCAATTACACTTGCTGGAGTACCTAAGATTTCTGTAGTGAATATTTGGTTTCCATTTAAACTGCCCTACCATCAAATGAAAAAAGAAGTGGCTCAAAATGTTTCAGAATTTATTGCTCAAGCACTATATCGTGAACAAGAATGGGTTTTGTTGAATACATTGGGTGATTTTGTATTGTGGGTCAGCTGTAGCTGTGACTTGGTGTACCCTGAGTTAGAAGTGTTTGTTCTCTAAAACACATGGTTCCCAGACTTACAGTGTACTATGATTTGATTTTTAAATGCCAAAAAAATAAAAGCTGCAGAATGTACTAACTTAGTAACATTTATGTAGGGGAATTTTCAGGTAAAGAACTAATTCCAATGGACCGAAAATTATGAGGAGGAGGGAATTGATATATTAATTAGTCTGCGGTTTCGTTGATATAGAGGTAGAATTCTGGAACTTTATATTTTACTTAACCTTATAAAACTTAGCCCTGGCCAAGGCATGAATAACCTTATAGTATAGTGTCTGCAGTCTGTATGCATTCTTGGTTTCCTAACATGTAACATGGGACCTCAAGGCCTATCTCATACTCATTCTTTCTACAAAACATCAAAGCACTGACTGGTTGCAGAGTAAGTGAAAGACTAACTATGTGACAAAATGGATAGCTGAAACTTGAACAGGGAGTAGAAAAGATTTTCTAAGAAAAGAACAGATTGTGGGGCGCCTGGGTGGCTCAGTGGGTTAAGCCTCTGCCTTTGGCTCAGGTCATGATCTCAGGGTCCTGGGATCGAGCCCCGCATTGAGCTCTCTGCTCAGCAGGGAGCCTGCTTCCCCCTCTCTCTGCCTGCCTCTCTGCCTACTTGTGATCTCTCTCTCTCTCTCTCTCTCTCTCTGTCAAATAAATAAATAAAATCTTAAAAAAAGAAAAAAGAAAATAATAGATTGTAGAGAAAGAGAAGGGGGTATTAGAGAAAACTCATTCTAGCGAAGGTGCTTTAAAATGCATACTATTATAGGCCTCAAGATAAACCAACAAAAACATCTCAATATTAGGACAATGCACTAGAATATTGAGATGAGTGAGGGATGCTGACAGCTGCATGCACAGAAGGTGATGAGTTAAGGTGGGCGTAGAGGCCTGAGTGTCTGTGTGCCTGGTTATACTCACAAGGGGATTTGACAGACTGTGGTAGAAAACCAATGTTTAATGCAGTGAAAACTAACACACTGAGTTCTGAGTTTTAACTACTGATATAATATGTTTGTGGGATCCCTTGCCAGAATGCAAATCTGGTATTAGATATTAGATAGAAAGAACTAATTTTTATTAAAAAAATAACATTAAACATAGAGAACTATAAAATCCAATTTTGATCTAAATCTCGATGCTCTAACTAGCTCCTCACGTGTAAGACCCATCTCATAGGGTTTTTGTGAGGGCTGCATAAGATTTTGATGTTTAGGCCCAGTATGTGCCCAATACATATTAAAGGTTTATCCCCTTTTTATTATTTTTCACTGTAGCGTAATTTTTGGTTTTATGAAAAATCCCTTTAACTTAGTTTTGACCACCATTCTGGTGTAAGGGGTGAAAAGTTACCACAAAGAGTAATCATATTACCCACATGTTTTCATTTTCAGAAAGAGTTACATACAAAAGGAGATTTTACTGGCTGTTTCCTTGACCTTCAATCTTTGCTCCTTAGGGTGCCCATCATGGGCCTTGGTCCTAGGTGACTTGACTACTCTGTTGCAAGTTTGCCCTCTTTGATAAAGGGTTCACGTGGTTTACATGCAGAGTCAGCAAATCACTTGGAGTAAAATAATTGAAATCCAGATTGATCAGCAACCTCCAAAAGCTTCATTATGGTTTTGTCTAACTTCTATCAATCCTATTTCTCCCAAGTTTATAATTTAGATCCTCTGATTCCCTTTTTTTTTTTTTTTTTTTTTTTTTTTTTTATTCTCTATCTATTCTTTTTCTCCCAATTTTATATTTTAGTTCCTTTTTTTCCTTTTTTTTTTTTTTTTTTTTCATTTTAGTTTGGCCTGTCAGTCTGCCTTTCTCCCCCCTTTGTAGTTACACTTTTTGGAATTTCTCTGTTTGCGCTACTGGTTCTTAAACTTTTCCATGAGGTAAAAGTTTAGCAGCTAAATTGGTCTCATAAAGTGAGTTACACCTCAAATAAATACCTATAGTATGAAATTGAATGTTTCCTAGCAATTGTTGAGGGTACATTTCATTACTCTTTCCACTTCCCATTTGTTGGCCTCTGGGCATATCTATCTATTTATTTATTTATTTTTTAAGATTTTATTTATTTGACAGAGATCTCAAGTAGGCAGAGAGGCAGGCAGAGGGAGAGAGGAGGAAGCAGGCTTCCTGCTGAGCAGAGATCCTGATGCAGGGCTTGATCCCAGGGCTTGATCCCAGGACCCTGGGATCATGACCTGAGCTGAAGGCAGGGGCTTTAACCCACTGAGCCACCCAGGTGCCCCCTCTGGGCATATTTAAAAGAAAATCCCCATCAATCCTGGTGGATGCTGGTATTGGGCCAGATCTACACCTTCAGAACAAAGTGGAGGAATGACTCAATTATCCTTGCTCATGCCTGAATTATCTGTGTAATTGGGGTAGGGAAGCACAGACAATGAATGCTGCCTATTGCTATTTTTAAGCTCTGCTCCTGCTGCGTTGTTCTTCTTATGTTTCACTAGTGCTGCCACTAGATTTAAATATTTTACATATCATAATTAATGATTTGGTTGCTCCCTGAGGCTTTCTTAGCAAAAGGCACAATTTTGCAAATTGAATAGCAAGTAATTACATAGGTGATATCATTTATGAATAGGAAATGAACAGACACATTGGTGTGTCTTCAGGTTTGTGTATTTAAACCACATGTTCTCAGTTATGAGAGGGCTATTATTGTCAAAGGCTCAGGTATGTGTGGGAAGGAAATTAACATTAATAGGATAATAACCGTTCTTTAATGGTATAAAGACAGAATGGTCTACTTGACCTCCAGAGTGCATAAGGTGAAGGGGAAGTATATTCAACCTGATTTTCTCACACAAGCAGAGATCTTCCTGGTCTCAAGGTTTTTTCCATTATAAAATAGAAAGTGGAATCCTAGTCCTTAAAAACAAAACAGAATAAAACTCAGTCAAATACCGAACTTTAGACCAACTGTAGTACTATGCGTGCATGCCAGGCATTATGTAATTATAATTAGTAGGTATTTCCAATTTCAGTGAGCTCTTCTACTTACCAAGTAATGGATTATATCCATTTAGTTAGAGGTCTCCTTTCAAAGGGAAAACCTGCTTTAATACTCAACCTAAAAAGGCACTACCATAACCAAAGACAACTTGGCTATAAATAGACAATCATGATGTTACTGCAGCTGAGGAGATTTCATCCCATTAGAAACTTCACTCAGAAATGTAGAGGAGTGCTTAATAATGAATGAATGTGATTTAAGGCCGCTTTATACTGATGACACTTTTCCTATAAATATTACAGAGACGTTTAAATTTTTATCTCCCGTAATTCTAATGAATGAATTTCCCCTGACCCTTACTGAAAATTATACCTGTAAAGTCGGCAATTTACTGACGATTGCTTAGGCTATTAAAGAGACTTGGGTTTCAAAACATTTTCATTTCATTCATAGATTCCTGTAATGCCTTTGGAACCAAAGTTTAAAGAAGCTGTGTTGGATGTGCTTCCAACATAGGGAGAATGTCCTCGTTTCTTCAACAATTAACTTCATTAACACATTAAAAGCCCAACTAAAGTGAAAATGTGGGGGCCTGCCTGAAGCCATTTTCCAAGGATGGTGTGCTAGGAAAAAAGATTTCCATTTCCGTGAGAATGTGGGGCAAAAAAGAGCACTTTTTTGAGAGTGTGTCCAACCCCCTTCCATTTGTAGTACAAGTTTGTCTCCTCCTGCATTGCAGGTTGATGAGATATCAAAACTAAAGGACTGGGAGACAGAAATCTTGCTGTAATTATTTCCAATGTTAAGTACAAATGCTAACCAGTTTTTATCAAGTACAAGATAGAGGGATGCAATGTTTAGCTAAACTTATCAAATTTTCCAGATAACCATATCTTAACTCTTCCAGTAATACAAACTTCATGTTTTACTTTTTTATTTTAGTGGAAAACTGTCTAAATTGCCAAATTATATGGCCTGGGTAGAAAGTGTATCAAACACATAAGTTCATTCCACCAATATTTTTTGAGTATCTTTGTGCTGAATCATTGTTCTGAGGGTAAGGGTATGCTATTTCAAAAATGTATACACCAAGTTCACAAGAATATGAGCATAAAATATACTACAGGAGTAGACTGGGAAGAGATGAACTGGGAAGCTTTCTAGACATGGTGTTGGACTGAATTTTAAAAGATGAATTCTCTCTTGTTCATGGAAGAAAACACATTTCAGGCAGAGAACAAGTATTCAAAGCATCCACAAATTGGGAACAAATTAAACTTCTCTGATAACATATGTATTTTAGGTTTATCTTTTTTTTAAATTTAATTTTATTTTATTTCTTTTCAGTGTTCCAGAATTCATTGTTTTTATTTGTTCCCCTATCACTCTAAACTCCAGTTGAAAAGTTTTTTCACATGTGTAGTTAGTCACTATAAATTTGATCTCCCCAATATCTCCTGAAGCTCTGCTTCCCTGTCTTATCTGTTAAGCAGCCACTGCTTTGCTCAGGTCCTCATTCTGTCTTCTGTGGGCTACCACCATAGCCTTCATGCCTGGACTGTCTCCACCTCCTTATCCACACTGTTCTCAAAATGGGTTTCCTGAAACTCATATCCAGTCCCATCACTCCCTTTCTTTTGATTCCATTACCTTCTTGGGTGAAGATCAGACTCCAAGACACTCTGTACAGGGCGCCTTCTCTTGTCATATCCCATGTCCACACTGATGCTTTCCTAGAAAAACTGATTCACTCACAGTTCTCCAAACATTTCATGCTTTCCCTCCATCTCCTTGCTTTACACATGCTCTTTTTATGTCTCTCTGGATACAACATCCTAAATCCCTCATCCCTTAACCCAACTTCTGCATGTCCTTTAAGATACATTTCAAGGAGTACTGGGGTGGCTCAGCCAGTTAAGTGTTTGCTTTTGGCTCAGATCGTGATCCCAGTGTCCTGGGATGGAGCCCCTCTTGGGACTCAGCAGAGTCTGCTTCTCCCTCTCCCTCTGCCCCTCCTGCTGCTCATTCTCTCTCTCTCTCAAATAAATAAATAAAATCTTTTACAAAAAAGATACATTTCAAATATCTTCTCCTCTTGGAACACTTTCTGATTCCTCCTGCTTCAGTTAGATGCCTTGTTTTCCTACAATACATATTTCTTTCTTCTAGCATGTATCACACAGTGATAACCAATCACTGTGTGTGTTCCTTACTAGAGAGTTTGCATCCTAAGGTCAGGAACTATGCTGTCTTTTCATATATGGCTTCTAACATGATACTCTACATGATAGAAATAATTGATGAATAAATTAATGAATGAGCTACTTCCCAGGAATATGATGTATTCATTATTCTTATAATAAATACTATCAACATTTTACAGGAAATTCAGTTATTTTAACGTTGTCTTGTTAATTTTGGCACATGCATTGTCTAGGACAGTTCTTAGCTCACAGACTAATCCATAAATAATTCTTGCCTAAATGAATAAAGGAACTAGCATTAGGGATTGAATGGTGTCTCCCAGCCATCAAAAGATATTTACATCCTAACCCCTAATACCTGTGAATGTGACATTATTTGGATACAGTTAAGTTAAGATGAGGTTATTAGAGCAGGCCCTAGTCCAATATGGCAGTGTCCTTATACAAAGGGGAAATCTGGACAAAGAGAGAGCTGATTAGGGAGAATGCAATGTGAAGACTGGAGTTATGCCTCCACAACCCAAGGGGCCCCAAAGATTGTCACAAACCCATAGAATCCAGGAAAGAGTCATGGGACACATTCTCTCGTAGAGTCATTAGAAGGATCCAATTTTACAAATACTTTGATCTCAGGTTTCTAGGCTTCCAGAACTATGACACAGTAAGTTTCTATTGTTGCAAGCTGCTCTGCTTGAGGTATTTTGTTATAGCAGTCTTAGGAAACTAGTACACCTAGGGACAAAGATTTAGATATTTTAATGCCTCTAGAGGCTAGTATGGATCTGTAGGAGGATTACAGTGGCACTAATAAAAATTATGGACATTGTGAAGACAGCAGGTGAGGAAGTGTTTTTAATCATGAGTAGTGAGAAAATTACTGTAGGTGTTATTAAAAAATAAAGACCCAGATTCTTATGATAGGAGTATTGAGGGAAGTCTATACTTTGCAATTGAGAATTAGATTTCCAGATTAGTGACATGTGGCATGTGTACTCTTACTAAAAGCTCCTCCGGTGATTTTGGTGAACACCCAAGTTAGTAACTCTAAAGTAATAGCCTTCCCTTTTGTTGCTCTAGGCAGGTTCCTATGGGTGGTGCTTCTTCCCTGCATTCTTCCCCGCATGCAGTCCTCTCTTCTCCATGCGCATTTTGCTAATGGTCAGATTGCCATGGAAGTGAGCCGGACCTCCTGGTTCATTTTCTGATGCGGTTCTGCCCATTGAGGATAAACCTATGTTTACGTTTATAGTTGCAACCTTTCCTCAGTATTTTTTGTTCCTTTTCTCAAACTCACCTGCGGTACTCAGTCTTGAGACAACTTCTGAATTACCACACTTTTCTATTATTTATGTCTAAAGAAACCTTTTTCTTTTCTTCCCTGAGTCTTGCATTTTTTTTCTCAAATGTTGCTCCTTATGTCAGAACAGCTGAACTCAAACATTGCCAAGGATACTAGTTAAACATCAGTCTTTCCAGGTTAACTATTGATTTGTTATCTGATGGAGTCTTTTGCCCTTTTGAATTTAAAGTAAATCAGGATCCCCAGAGAACCCAAGGGAAAGAATATAGTGTTAAATGACTGTTTTACAAGGATCAAAATGGAAAGATACTTTCAGAAACAGGCTAATGTGCACAGCTTATAAAGAAATACAGAGACTCAAGTGTTGTGTTTTGTTTTTTCCATTTAAAATATCAAAACAAAATAGGATCAAGGGACTTGAATTTAGTGTACATAAAATAAAAGAGCGTGTGGAATTTCCCTTGCATTTAGAGGAATGAGCTAGAGCACAACCTAAGTGGAAATGGATATGTTTGAAAAAATCTATATGCTTGTTGCAGAATGGTATGTTTGAGAGACTTGCTAAGTGCTTACATTAATACATCCTGAAGTACTTTCTAATCAAACATATTATTGCATTACTTTCAACACTGTTGTATGTTGGAAAGTTTCCTCATATTGTAGTCTTTTTAAAATCCCATATTAAGTCCTCGTTGTAGATCCATTTCATCATCCCCCATTATTCTAAAACGTTGTGTTAGTTTTCACTAAGCTTTGTGGCTGGCCATTGTTATGCCTCGACATACCAGGCTGTCAGTTTGGAGATGGTGCATCTGTTGTCTGAGCTTTGCAAATCAGGAAGTGTTATTTCCACAATTAGACCAGTGGCTATTGGTGTACGTGTTGGAAAGGAGAGTACTTGCAGTGATGACAAATGGAAATATTTTATCTGTGGAAGCTCAAATCATTATGGTGAAGTTCAAGTCCTGTTCAACATATGTCCATAGTGACTTGTGGCTGAAATTTTACACCTGCTTATATAATACATGAATCAGGCCTGGTATCATGTGAATTGTTGATGGTGAAACTTGAAACCACGTGAAAATTATCTGGTTTCAGGTTTGGTTTCCAAAGTGAGACTCAGACAATAGTTATAGAATGTTCAAGTGAACCTGGGTAAGTTTGTATAATTCTCCTGGCTTAAACCCAGGGAAATGTTTGTAATGCTCGCACCTAGCTGTGACTTAAAACTATGAAGCTAAAAGGACAAAACATCATAAAAGTCGAGGGGAAAGTTTAAAAAGGATCAGGGATAAACTAAAATAAGAGAAACTGGTAAAGAATGTTGCAGAACAGAGTACATTGCTCCCCTCCTGCGACCATACCCTCTTAATACTTTGAAACTTTCTGTTATCCCTTCAATTCAAATGTTACCTTCTCTGTGAAACTTTGCTTGACCCCACAAATCAACATTAGATGATTACATCCTCTGTACTTCCCCAAATACTTTACTGCCATCTATTCAAAATGGAAGTAAATAATTGGCAATTTTGTTTATGTTTTGCTCTCCGCCCCCCTCCCCACCTACACTCCAAACTCTAGAAAGCATGAACTTTTATTTTTATTCATCTTTGTGTTCCAAGTACCTAGTATAGTGCCTAACATATAATAGGCAAACAATATGTGTTGCATCAAAAAATGGCAGAATTAGTTGACTCTGTGTTGTCATTTTTGTTTAGTTACTTAATACAGGAATGTAAGCAAAATGTAGAGCGTAGAGAAGGCATGGAAATTACTAAGAAATTGGCCTAGCATTGTAAATAATCTCTTGCATTTCCTACTGGCGTTCCAGAACTTGGTAAATGTGGTGAAGACCTGAGGAGAACAAAGCATAAACTAAAGCAAATAGTGCATAAGATTAAGGCATTAGAAAGCAGAGGCTGAGTCCATGAAGGCCAAAGGAAATCAGAAAGGGAACTGAGATATGAAATGATGAACTTTGATAAAGGGGGTCACAAGCTACTATATTGGTTATCTCCACTGAGGTTAAGGAAGAATAAATGAAATAAAGATATGTTAGATATAAAAACGCTATTATGTGTTGTGATGAGTTACCAGAGGGTATCACAATATTTTCCTGACTCAAATTTCATCTAATAAGAATCCACACTGCTATCAAAGGAATGATTCCAAATTCTAGAACTGATTATAACTTTTCACAGCTGAAAACCCCTCACTAAATATTCATTATTTCCCATATTATTTTCTAAACTTGCCTGAAAATGATAATCCTCTGGAACACCAGTAGACATTAGAAATTCCTGCTCATCTTGGACTGATGGCTAGGAATCTGGTTTTTAATATGACATTTGATTATTCCTTTCCTCCAGGAAATTTGGATTTATCTTCAGATGATGTGCTTTTTCCTTAGAAAAGCACTCTGGGTCTACTCTGGCTCTGACTTCACTTGCCATGTACCCCCATTATGTTCCAGTAATAATAGCATACTGTTTTAGATCACTCTTTCATTCCAAATGTTATTATCTCTACCTTAATTATTATTTTTTAAGATTTATTTCTTTGTTTGACAGAGAGAGAGAGCACAGGTAGGGGGAGCAAGAGAAGGAGAAGCAGACTCCCTGCTGAGCAAGAAGCATGATGCAGGGCTCAATGTGGGGTTCCATTCTGGGACTCCTGGATCATGACCTGAGCCGAAGGCAGGTGCTTAACCAACGGAGCCACCCAGGTGCCCCATCTCTACTTATATTCTATTCACACTTCAAAACCAACCTCAAATGACACTTTCTCTGGAAAACCTTCGTGTGCCTTCCCATAAAAAGTACCAGACTTCATCTTATCACGTTCTCTTTGTTTTTTCGTAATTTATGTTATTTCTCTATAGCAGGAGCTTCTTAAGATTAACCAACATGTCTAACTTATTTGTATTATGTGACCAAGACCCTGCATAGTGCCTGGACACAATAGGGACTTATGTTTCCTGACTTTCACTGTGTGTCAAATATCTCTCATCCACACATCTTTTGCCTTTTATTTTTAACAAAGATACTTGGTACATCTCAAAAGAAGCCTCCTGCATGATGATTTTTCTGGATAGCTTTAGCTTTCTTAGTGAAAAAGCTTTCTCTCTCTTTACAAAGTCATTCATAATTACCACATACTGTTTGATTCTCTCTCTCTCTCTCTCTCTCTTTTTTTTTTAATGCATGTCTCTGACTAGAGTGCAAGTGAGCAAGTGATTTGGGATCAGAGAGAACATTTTTTATTTTATTTGCTTATAACTCTCTAGGATTAAGTGGCATGTGTAGATTTGGCTATTCTGCAATAATGTACTTCTTAAAAAATATCTGTACTAAATATGTCATGAAATTAACATTTTTTTAGATGTCAGTGATGAACATACTTTATATAAATTATATAATTTTCTGGACTCTTCTGACACTTGAAATAGTTTATAATTTTTAAATATAATTTTTTTAAACCTTGAGTTCTCAACCTGAAATTCATATACTTCTGAGTTTGGAAATTTCATAAACTCCTTGAAATTCTACATCATTTTTATTTAAGTGTATGCCTTTTTCAGGAGAGAGAGATCATGACCTGAATTGCATTTCCAAAAAGATCTACAACCTCAAACAATTTAAGAGAAAATCTTCTGAGCCTACAATAATAATGGTAAGAAGGATTTGACAACTTACAAGGAACTTCTTTATGCATTAGGGTGTTCATTCTTTATAGAAACCCCCGAGAAGTGGCTATGGCAGGCATTCTTAGCTTCATTGATCAAATAAGGAAACCAGTACTTGGAGAAGTTAAGAGCTTCTACTGGAGCTTACATCTCATGACTCTAGTGCCGGAGCTCTTACCAGTCTTTGCACCAAGTGGCTTCCTTCCATAAATACTGGTTTGCTTAATCTTCTTTGGACATAAGCTCCTGCCAGCAGCAGACAGGCAGCAGCAGACAGGCAGGTGAAACTTAAATTATCCCTTATGCTTAATGAATGAGGTGACTTTCCGCTCTCAGTCATTTGTCTTCAGTATCCAGGAATATATAAAAGAAATTTCCTCTTCATGCCTTCATATTAAATATAGATTAATTAGGAAAATTCTTGGACTATCAGCATCAGCACCTTCTTGTTCATCATTGAGAAACATTTGTTGAATGCATTTCATATGCAAGGCACTCTTCTTAGTGCTAGCAACTATAAATAAATGAACTGATACAAGTAGACCGCTGGGCAATTAACACCAAAATAAACCAGAGGGCCCAGCCAGCACCAGGAAACTATGACCATTGAAATACTGTTCAAGCGATACCAGGGAGTGTGTGCTGAGGGTCTTAAAATGAACTATCTCTTTGGACCAATAATTCTACTTCTAGATAATGGTCTTATATAATTGTAAATTTAGAAAATTGTCTTCAAAGTAGGATTATATAAAGTAGTAAAAGACAGACAACCTAAATCTCCAGCAATAGATCGGTTGATATGTACACTTTGATTCATTACTTGTGGATAAATAATACTTAATTGTGGATAAATTGATACTTAATCTACCCCAACACACCTGAAGGATGCAACATTTTTTATCTGTATATGTGCTGCCTAAGCGAGCACGCAACATCTTTTATCTGTAACACTGGTTCACTATGTAGAGATTCACAGCAGAAGTAGCAATGAGAGATAAATAAAAATCTTCTACAAAGGACAGAGGTATATTTTGAAAGGCACTTAATGAAGTTGGGCTACTCTCCTTCTTCCTAGGATAACAAATATTCTTTGTGGAAGATTAATCATTTGTGATATTAGAAAATATTCATCTTTTGATTTTGACTATCTATTATTCCTCCTAGCTGTGCTTTTAGAAACAGCAGCTCCCTTTTCTTGGGAAATTGCTCTTTTCTTACCATATTATGTAAGTGTTTCTTATTTCTAGTAATTGAGAAAAACATGATCTACCCCTGCTCTTCTAAGATAAATGAATAAACTTTTTTCTTCTTTTTTACTAATCTCCTCTTTTTCTTAAACTAATTTTTTTAGATTATTTATTTATTTATTTGACAGAGAGAGATGACAAGCAGGCAGAGAGGCAGGCAGAGAGAGGGGAGGAAGCAGGCCCCCCGCTGAGCAGAGAGCCCGATGCAGGACTTGATCCCAGGACCCTGGGATCATGACCCGAGCCGAAGGCAGCGGCTCAACTCACTGAGCCACCCAGGCACCCCTTCTTAAACTAATTTAATTTGGATTATCATCACTTGAGACCAAAAGGTTTCTGAGTGTGACAAAGTTAGTCTGAATCCTACTGATGTAAACACACTAAAAACAAAACAGATAAAAATCCACCAAAATTCCAAAATTTTATTCATAGGGAAAAAACACTGTTGAACTGTTCTAATATAATGATTATTGATTTGTTAGAGATGGATTTTTTTCTTACTTTTTCTACTTTTCCATATTTTTTCCATGTCTATGGCCATATCACCTGAATGGGTCTGATCTTGTCTGATCCATAGTTTTCCTGATATTTTCTATAATAGGTTTATACTTCATTTTTAATTGTAAACACCAGCATTCCTGACACACGTAATTTGGCACCATGACAATGTCCCCAAAAAGGAAAGGGAAAAGAGAAGGACAGAAGTAGGCAGTTACAGATTGATTACAGAAAAGTATATTGTTTCCTTTCCACTTCCACCAACTGTTTTTTGAGAAAATTTGCTAAGCTCTGCTAAAATGTTTAAGTTACATGCTGTCAGACGTCTATAGATGTCATAAAAGTTAGTGGTGGAAAATGTGAAATCGACATTTGTTCCCAAGGAGTGAGTAGGTGCTTTTATTGGAAGAGAATGTCAAGTACATAGAAGGAAAGGTTAAAAAAGAAGGCTTTTATTTTAATAGATAGCAAAGTGTAAATATCTTGGTAAGTCTTAATAGACTCATGCAATGTTCTGACACCACTGGACTTAAGGGGCTGAAAGACATACTCTGGGCCAGAGCTAAGACAGAGGATCTCAGCAAGCCGCTGCCTACATTGTAATCCTGATAGCCTCTTTTTAGATAATGTTTGACTATTACTTCAGGGGCAGTGAAATGGTTGCTATGATCATTATAATCTTTTAGATTTATCAGCAACTGACAAAGCCTTGAATATGGGATTCTTTAGGCTATGTTCCTTTGAGTGGAGCACCAGCTTCTGGAGTCCTGGGATATGTGATAGCCATCTACTCTAAACCAAGTGAAGATAACAGAGCCTCCAGAGCAGACTGTAATAGGGTTAAAACTGGGTTTCATTTCTGAGTCTTTGTGTACATAATTTACTAGCAAAGTGCAGGACATTTAAAATTGAGCTGGGGGTTATCGTCAAGGGATGGATGGAGTAGGGCTCTCCAAGCTCTCCAAGGTTAAAGGGATTCTAAAAAAAAAAAAAATATATATATATATATATATATATATAAAATAAAAATATGTGATCAGATTTATATCATCTTGTTAATTTAGCTGGTAAATTCAAGCAGGCAGTCATCATGGAACCCAAGAACTGGGTTCTGAAACCTCACTTCCCAAGGTAGAGAGGACTAAAACATGATATGGGAAGTTGGAAGAAACATATTCTCTGATTCCTTTCAGTCCTGTGTTCTGTGATGGATTATAGAGTTAATTTGCTGGTTGCACATAATTCCCAAAGTGCTTTTTTATTTGACTCTATGAAAAGAAGATTAATTTAGCATAGATTTTTATCAGGCCTCTATCATCGTCACCTGGAACTTTTCCAGAGTTGACTGATCTTTCAAACTGGACCCATTAACCCAATTCACATTCCTCACCTTCCTTACCACCATCAGAGTGATATTAAAAAAATAAAACAAAACTTATTAGAACTCACTTCTGTCCCAAACAAAATAAAAACAAAAAATGAGGGGCCAACTCTGTCTTTTAGTTTTCTGTTGCCTATAAAATTAAGTCCACTTCATTATCTTCATATTTAATCTCATCTCACCCAACCAATGCTGGACCACTTCCTATTGTTCTTCACATGGCTTCCATCTTCTCTAGCTACCTCAAACTGTCATATTCGTTAATATGCCATGACTTTTCATGTCGCTGAGATGTTATTTGTGTATGCTTTTTTAAAAATTTAACTTAATTTTTTTTAGTGATCCATAATTCTTTGTTTATGCACCACACCCAGTGCTCCATGCAGTATATGCCCTCCTTGATACCCACCACCGGGCTCACCCGCTCACCCAACCCTCCACCTCCTCCCCTCCAAAACCCTCAGTTTGTTCACAGTTTCTCATGGTTTGTCCACACCTCCAATTTCCCCCAAGTCATTTCTCCTCTCCATCTCCCAGTGCCTTCTGTGTTACTCCTTATACTCCACAAGTCAGTGAAACCATATGATAATTGACTGTCTTTGTTTGACTTATTTCATTCATCATAATCTCTTCCAGTCCCATCCATGTTGATACAAAAGTTTGGTATTCATCCTTTCTGATGGAGGCATAATTCTCCATTGTATATATGGACCACATCTTCTTTATCCATTCATCCACTGAAGGGCATCTTTGTTCTTTCCACAGTTTGGTGACTGTGGCCATTGCTGCCATGAACATTGGGGGTACAGATGGCTCTTCTTTTCACTACATCTGTATCATTGGGGTAAATACCCAGTAGTGCAATTGCAGGGTCATAATGTAGCTCTATTTTTAACTTCTTAAGGAATCTCCACACTGTATTCCAAAGTGGCTGCCCCAGCTTGCATTCCCACCAACAATGTAAGAAGGTTCCCCTTTCTCCACATCCTCTCCAACACTTGTTTAGTGTCCTGCTGATTTTGGCCATTCTAACTGATATAAGTTGGTATCTCAATATGGCTTTGATTTTAATCTCCCTGATGGCTAATGATGATGGACATTTTCTCATGTGTCTGTTAGCCATTTGCTTGTTTTTCTGACTGGAATGCTTTTGCCTCCTTCTTTCTCTGGGGAGTGTGGTGAATAATGAGGCAGGAGAGATACATGGAAAAGGATAATGGGGAACCATTAAACCATGGTAGAGAATTTGTACTTCATTTTAGCATCAGAAACTAGGAATTCAGATGATCTTGAATCAAAACAATTAGCATGAGAACTATCTGGAATTCATCCTATTAACAGGGATCTTGAGTTTCTGGAAAGAAAAGGACTTCATAACAGACCTTAAAATCTTAATTATATAACTTCCCTGTAATAAAATCTCCACTTTACAAATGAGGAGACCAAGAGCCATGCAGGCATGAATAGAAAACCTCAAGTTTTATGGCTAGTAAATCCATTATACACTGCTGTATCTAAACTATTTCATATATTCTATCTGAACTGTTTCTTGACACTTTGCTTGTACATCTGCTTTAACACTTGCCAAGTTGTGTTAAAAGTTACATGCTTTCGGGGTACCTGGGTGGTTCAGTGGGTTAGGCCTCTGCCTTTGGCTCAGATCATGATCTCAGGGTACTGGGATTGAGTCCCACATCAGACTCTCTGCTCAGCAGGGAGCCTGCCTCCCCCACTCTCTCTCTCCCTGCCTCTCTGCCTACTTGTGATCTTGGTCAAATAAATAAATAAAATCTTAAAAAACAAAACAAAACAAAAAACATCTTACATGCTTTCATTTTTTAATTCTCCTTAAATTGAAGTCTGCAAGAATATGTCATTCAAGTTTCTTGCCACAGTGTCTGGCATATTATAGGTAATCCCCCCCCCCCCCAAAAAAAAAATTGTGGCATAACTCACAGGTACAAGGAAACTTGGTTTGAAAGCACATTTTCAGGCCCTGAATATATAAGACATATCATGTTCTATCCCCAAAATTGATAATTACAATGGACCTATTTAGTATTTTCATTTATAATTTGTATGGCAGAATAGTGACCAGCAATACTGTTGTAGCCAAAATACATTATCTGACTCCAAGAGCAAAAAAGTTATATTTGAAATGCCTTAGGAAGATATGATTTAATATTATTTGTAATTGCAAATTGCAAATCTCTGAATATGTTACACAGGTCAGGCTTAAGCAGATTCCAGAAAAAGATTTGTGGGTCATTTTGGATCAGAAGCAAAATAGGAATTTACAATATTCATACTTTATTGTTAATGAAGTATTTGGATATGTGAATTGGTTATGAAGTATAAAATTATCTTTCCATTACTTGGATCAATTATGGCTTAAACAATAGATAAAACCATGGGGGGTGGCTCCCTGGGTCATTCAGTCTGTTGGGTGTCTGCCTTCAGCTTGGGTCATGATCCAAGGAGTCCCGCATTAGGCTCTCTGCTCAGTCTCTCTCTTCTTCTGACAGCAGCTCCCCCTGATTGTGTTTTCTCTCTCTTGGTCAAATAAACAAATAAAAATCTTAAAAAAAAATACAAACCTGGAAAACATCCTTTAATAAGGGAAAAAAGTGGATCAACAGTGATAAAAATTGCCATCTAATATGTGTTTAGCATGTTGTTGTAAATGATTTTGTTATACATTATCACATTTGATCCTCACAACAATGCTCAAAACTTTCTCAAAGAACGTTGAGTAAACCAGGTCTCACAATTAATAAGTAAATTGCCCATACAATTAATAAATGGTAGAGCCAAGATTCTAATCTAAAGTTGGTCCAATTCTTATAACCTTTAACTGAATACTATGCTGCCTTAAGAAAAAAAAAACTGATTTCTTTGTGCTAGAGAAAATAATTCTGCAAAAGGCTATGAATATTATAGGGGCCATGTGTGAATATACAAAATAAGAGTTCCTGCTTCCAGCAAAGCCTGGACATGAGGACATTGGGTTATGTTGCAGCAGCAGAATTTTCAATGTCATTTGAAGAAGACACTAGAATATATTGCCCCGAAAGGTGGTGGAGTCTTTTTGGAAGATCAAGTGAAGAAAGCTCTAAAGGCCTATAGCTTTCTCTCTAGAGGTGAGGTGGCCACCAAGATGAAAGTCTCATTTTAGGCCTAACTTTTGATTTTAGTTAAATGGGGTACTGTGTACTGATCAAGCATCTTTACAGACTCCAGGGAAGGCAGCAATTAATACTGCTTTCCTGTATAGGATAGCAGGACTTCTGTTGGAACAGCTGTTTGTTGATCCAGCTGACATTCTCTTTCATCCACCCATCCATTGTTCTCCTTAAACAATAGCAAGATACAAATGTGAGTTTTACTCACTCTAATGAAAAGGGTAGAGTTTCTCTCCCTATAAATATTTTCAAAAGGTTTGATGATTCATGAGATTTGCACAAATACATTTAGAGCTGAAAGTAAGTGTATAAGGCGTTTGGAGAATACTCTGCCCCTGACATTATAGGGAGGGGAGGGCACCTACATTAAAAATAACTCTGCTTTTGCTTTTAAGGCAAACATGCTCTTCATTACTCTCCTCCCTACCCTAACTGCACCCCCTAGAAAAAATAAACATTATCCAAAACAGAACCTGACATAAGAGAAGACTGCTTCTTGGGTGGGCATGAATACAGTCTTGCCTGAAGCAAGGGGTATACACAAGATGACCTTTAAAATTTGGTTTCAAGCCCATTATTCACTGGGTTTATCTAAACATTGTTTATGAAGGAAGATAAAATATGGATGAGTTTTCAAGGGAAGAAAGCTGCAAAGACTTACTGACTCTGTCTTGTTGCAAAAGGGAAATTGGATTTGTACCTTCATCTCCTGCATTTCTCATTTATTTCATTCAGGCATGCGGGGGATGTAGCAAGTATCAAATTCACCTTTGAAACTCAGCTTGTACAATAAAAACCTGATGGCTTTATCTCTTTTCCTCTGCAGAAATCTGCATTTTCCTTTCAAGTTAGTGTAGTTCTTCATGCTTCTCTGTTAGGGATGATTCCAAACTTTAAAAAATTTCCCTCTGGGCATTTTCCTCTTAGAGATGTTTCTGAAAAGAGAGGCACAAAGTACAATGAGATTAGACTCAAACACCTGTGGTTTTTCCAAACATTTTCCAAGGTATCAGATCACAAAACTCTTGTTTTGTCTCTATCCCATATCCTTCATCTAGGCACTAAATCCCACTCGTTTCAGTCTGCTTTCTTATAATTCAGGATGCAACTTAATTGCTACCTTTTCAAAGATCTTTCCTGACCTGACCACCCCAATCTAATGTAGCCACTGGGTCACTGTCACAGCTCATTCTTCCAAGCCTCACCCTACCTAGAACTTGTTATCATTTGGTTATTAATATTTATATCTCAACTAGAATGTGTTCCATGAGAAGAGAGGTCATGTCTGCTTTACTACACTTAGCACCTTCAACAATACAAATAGTATGTACTCAATTATTACTTGTTAGATGAATGAATGTTTGGTGCCCTCAACAGGAAATAAACTGTAAATATTCATGAATAATTTAATATTATCCAAATAATGTATGAATGGAGAAATATAGGCAAATGTTAATTAGTTGGCATCAAATACATAATGATTAATAAAGGTGAGAAAAGTTTGAAAGAGCACAAATTGGGGTGAATTTTCCTAAAATAAAACATAGTAAGACAAAATGTAAGGGTCTAGACTGGCATTGCCTTTTCCAGTGAGCAAAACTGTTTTATTCTTAGCATCCTTGATGGTCTCAAAAGTTCTGATTTCTTGTGTCTCCTGACATCTCTGCTCTGTTTCTGAATCTGGTCTTGATCTCCTCAGACCTGGATATCTTGAGTTAAACACTCCTCTTGGGTCTAATACCATTATTCTGAGTAGATTTTGGCTCTGGGGTA
>NC_081557.1:24744355-24746847 GCF_022355385.1 Mustela nigripes | reverse complement strand
TGTGTGTGTGTGTGTGTGTGTGTGTGTGTGTGTGTGTGTGTGTGTGTGTTTGTTTTGTTTGTTTATTTTTTCAGCTAAAACTTGATTCATACCCCTTGCAGTGTATGTACTCTTCACCAGTTTGGGTTACAGTCTGAGTAGACCTGTTTTGGTTCCCTGAACCCTACCTTAGCCTCCCCCTTTGCCAGGAAGAGACTGAGACCCAACTTTTTCCTCAAGTCCTTACAGTTCTTAAATCTTTTAAATATCTGTCTCTTTTCAGCTGATAACTCTTCCCATTTTTATCCACTCTCTCACATGTCTCTGCTTCTTCCATTTGACTGGCCATCATTTATCATCAGATTTTAAATTGTTCCCAGTCTGTAGGATGAATAGCAGTTGGGAAATCAAGTTATAGCTTTAATATGTCTTAATTTGAGCCTATATCAAATTATGTTGACTCTGTTTACATTCACAGTGTATTTTAAAATTTATTGGCATGAACATTAAGTACACTTGGATGACTTCCCTGAGGAGAGAGTAGGAATTTTGTATTTCTTTAACTGGGTTTTTAAATTGAAAATTTCAGTATAATAATGATTTTAAATTTCTGTAAAAACTACTTAATTTTTTCTAAAATCCATGACTGATGTCACCCTTAGCATCAATATTTAATACAACGGAATTGCAGCCAAACATATCTTAGGTTGCATGACCAAAACTGGTGAGGGGAAGAAGGTAAAACATCTTGATCATGATATTTTAAATCTCCCATTTGTTGGTTCAAAATTCCCTTTATTTAATTCCATTAAATAACTTGAATTTATATGATTGTAGCAATATATTTATTACTTTAAAAATTCTTTGTCAGTTTTAGAAAATTTAGAAAGTACAGATAAGAAACATACATACATTCTTCCAACCTTACTTTGTAATGGATTTTGCTATTCTGTTAAACTTCTTCCTCAGCGACACAGAAAATTGGCCATCTATTAGTATATCAGACTTTGCTGGTCTTTGCTTAGACTGTTCCTTCAACATGAGAAACCCTTTTAAATTCCTACTCTTTTTGAAATCATAATTACTATTTGGAGTCCAACTCACATGCTACCTTCTTTATCCGAATTGCTCATGTCATTTCAGATGAACCTCATTCCTTCCTCTTCCCCTCTAAACAGACCATTTAAATCATCCCTCAAACCTTTGAATTTCCTGTAAATTGGTAGATGGAACTCACGACTTTATAAGATTCAGGTTAGTTTTTGTTTGTTTGCAACTAGACTACTTCTTTCAGGAAGTACATATTAACTTTTTTCTTTTTTAAAATGGATTTAGCAGCCTCTGATTCTTAATATCTAGGAGATGACAAATGGTGATTTTTTAATTCTATTTTCTACTGCATTATTATTTGGAATACTTCTTTTAAGGAAAAATTTCCCCTAATTTACAATTTGGTTACTCTATGGTAACGTTTGATTGGCAAGTCAAGATAGATGACTGATTTTTATTTCCCTTTTTATTTACAAGTTCTCAAATAAAGAATTGATTTACTAGTATCCTACAAAGATCACCTTACTGTATATTATTAAAGCATTTTAATTCCACTATAGTAAACATAGTGTTATATTAGTTTCTGGTATACAATTTAGGCATTCGATACTTCCATACGTCACTTGGTGCTCATCATAGCAAGTGCCCTCCTTAATCCCCATCACCTATTTAACCCATTTCCCCATGCACTTTCCCTCTGGTAACCATCAGTTTGTTTTCTATAGTTGAATCTATAGTTGAAATCTATAGTTTTCAAAGTTGAATCTAGTTTTTGGTTTTTTCTATCCCTCTTTTTCCTTTGCTAGTTTGTTCTGTTTCATAAATCACATATATGAATGAAGTCATATGATATTAGTCTTTCTTTGACTTATTTTGCTTAACATTATACTTTCTAGCTCCACCCAGGTTGTTACAAATGGCAAGATTTAATTTTTTATAGCTGAGTTATATATATGTGTATATTTATATACATAAATATATATATTTATAAATATATACAAATATGTATTTATATATTTTATATTTATATATTGTATATTGTATACCCATTTATTTATATTTAAATGTAAATATATATTTATATATGTATATTTATATATAAATGAAATATATATATATTCAACTTTATCCATTCATCTTTTATTGGATGTTTGAGCTGCTTCCATAATTTTGTTATTATAAATAGTAATATAAAAAACATAGAGTGCATGTATCTCTTTGAATTAATGTTTTTATAATTTGTGGGTAAATAATGAGTAGTGTGATGATTAGATCATATGATAATTTTATTTTTAACTTTTTTTTTTTTAAAGATTTTATTTTTTTATTTGACAGAGAGAGATCACAGTACACAGAGAGGCAGGCAGAGAGAGAGAAGCAGGCTCCCTGCTGAGCAGAGAGCCTGATGCGGGACTCGATCCCAGGACCCTGAGATTATGACCTGAGCCGAAGGCAGCGGCTCA
>NC_081557.1:24659414-24744255 GCF_022355385.1 Mustela nigripes | reverse complement strand
GAGCCTGATGCGGGACTCGATCCCAGGACCCTGAGATTATGACCTGAGCCGAAGGCAGCGGCTTAACCCACTGAGCCACCCAGGCGCCCCTATTTTTAACTTTTTGAGGAACCTCTGTACTGTTTTCCACAGTGGCTGCCCCAGTTTGCATTCCTACCAGGATTCCTGTTCTCCACATCCTTGCTAACACTTTTGTTTCTTGCATTTTTTATTTTAACCATTCTGACATGTGTAAGATGATATTTCATTGTGGTTTTGATTTGCATTTCCCTGATGATGAGTGATATTGAGCATCTTCTCATGTATCTTTTGGCTATCTATATCTCTTTGGAGAAATGTCTGTTCATGTCTTCTGCCCATTTCTTAATTGGACTATTTCTTTTTTGGGTATTGAGTTTTATAAGTTCTTTATATATTTTGGATAATAACCCTTCATCAGATATGTCATTTGCAAATATCTTCTTCCATTCAGTAGTTTACCTATTAATTTTGTTTATTTCCTTCTTTGTGCAGAAGCTTTTTATTGTGATGTAGTCCCAATAGTTTATTTTTGTTTTTATTTCCCCACTCTAAAGAAACATATCTAGAAAAATGTTGCTACTGTCAATGTCAGAGAAATTACTGCCTGTACTGTCTTCTAGGGATTTTTATAATTTTAGGAAGATCACCCTTACATTAAAAAGATTATATAGTGTAAAAATATATCTAGGTGGTTCTTTACTATCAAATAAAATGAGAGAATGTATCTTAAAAAATACTCCAAACAGCAAACCATTTCACTTTCCATAAACAAATATTTGTTCTATCCTTGTTTTATTCTTTTTCAGAGAACAATAATTTAAAAATTTTCACATGCATCTGCTTATTGCACCTTAGGGATTTCATCTGGGCTCATGATTTAAAATATAATTTATATATTTAAATTCCTGGGATTTGGATCCTCTCTGGATTTTTCCCTAAAATTCCTGTCTCATGTACCTGACATATTACTTGGCTCTCTACTTAGATGTCTAATAGTATCCCCTACTCAACATATTTTAAACTCAACCCCTCATCTTCCCCCACCACTTCTCCATTTTCACTCAATGGAAACTTTATCCCTTCAGTTGATCAGACAAAAAATTTGCAAAAAAATTGGCAAAAAAACCCACCACCAAATATTTTGCCTGATCAACTGAAGGGATGGAGTTTCCATTGTAGGGATGAAGTTCTTCTATCTTCTTTGATAGAAGATCCCTTCTATCTTTTATATTCCCTGTTGACTCTTGATTAAAATACATCCAGAATATAAATATTTCTTACTTTCTCTGCTGTTACCATGTTGGTTCAATCACTAACATCCCTTACACATTTTTTAAAGATTTTCTTTATTCATTTGAGAGAGAAAGAGAGAGAGGGAGAGCATGCAAGCAGGGGAGAGGCAGAGGGAGAGGGAGAAGCAGGCTCCCAGCTGAACCAGTCAGGATCCTGACATGGGGCTCAATCTCAGAATGTGGAGATCATGACATGAGCTGAAGACAGATTCCTAACCATCTGCACTACCCAGGCCCCCCACTACTATCTCTTATTAGAATTATTTCCTTTGCCTTTGGAGACATATCTTGAAAGAAGTTGCTGTGGCTGATATCGAAGAGATTACTGCCTATGTTTTCCTCTAGGATTCTGATGGATTCCTGTCTCACATTGAGGTCTTTTATCCATTTTGAGTTTATCTTTGTGTACGGTATAAGAGAATGGTCGAGTTTTATTCTTCTACATATAGCTGCCCAGTTTTCCAGCACCATTTATTGAAGAGACCATCTTTTTTCCACTGTATATTTTTTCCTATTTTGTTGAAGATATTCGATATCAGCCACAGCAACTACTTTCAAGGTATGTCTCCAAAGGCAAAGAAAACAAAAGTGAAGATGAACTTTTGGGACTTCATCAAAATCAAAAGCTTCTTCACAGCAAAAGAAACAGTCAAGAAAACAAAGAGGCAACCCACGGAATGGGAGAAGATATTTGCAAATGACAGTACAGACAAAATGTTGATATCTAGGATCTATAATGAACTCCTCAAACTCAACACACACAAAACAGACAATCATATCAAAAAATGTGCAGAAGATATGGACAGACACTTCTCCAATAAAGACATACAAGTGGCTATCAGACACATGAAAAAATGTTCATCATCACTAGCCATCAGGGAGATTCAAATTAAAACTACATTGAGATATTACCTTACACCAGTTAGAATGGCCAAAATTAGCAAGACAGGAAACAACATGTGTTGGAGAGGATGTGGAGAAAGGGGAACCCTCTTACACTGTAGGTGGGAATGCAAGTTGGTGCAGACTCTTTAGAGAACAGTGTGGAGATTCCTTAAGAAATTAAAAATAGAACTTCCCTATGACCCTGCCATTGCACTCCTGGATATTTACCCCAAGGATACAGATGTAGTGAAAAGAAGAGCCATCTGTACCCCAATGTTTATAGCAGCAATGGCCACGATTGCCAAACTGTGGAAAGAACCAAGATTCCCTTCAATGGATGGATGGATAAGGAAGATGTGGTTCATATACACTATGGAGTATTATGCCTCCATCAGAAAGGACAAATACCCAACTTTTGTAGCAACATGGACGGGACTGGAAGAGATTATGCTGAGTGAAATCAATCAAGCACAGAGAGTCTATTATCATATGGTTTCACTTATTTGTGGAGCATAACAAAAAGCATGGAGGACATGGGGAGTTAGAGAGGAGGGGGTTGGGGTAAATTGGAAAGGGAGGTGAACCATGAGAGACTATGGACTCTGACAAACAATCTGAGGGGTTTGAAGTGGCAGGGGGGTGGGAGGTCCGGGTACCAGGTGGTGGATATTATAGAGGGCAGGGATTGCATGGAGCACTGGGTGTGGTGAAAAAATGATACTGTTATGCTGAAAATAAATAAATTTTTTAAAAAAGAATTATTGCAATAGATGTCAAAATACTCTAATTTTGTTCTTAGCTCCTACAGTATAATCTCAAATGCAAAAATGTTAAAATGTATATCAGATCATGTCCCTGTTCCCTAAAACCCTTTTATACCTTCTCATCTCACTCAGAGTAAAATACAAAGCCTTTACATTGGCTAAAGAGCTTATGTTCTATTATTATAACCACATTAAACTCCTTATTTTTTCTTTAGCAGACAAATCACTACTCTCTCAGAACTTTAAATGTGTTACTTCCTCTCAGGAAGGTCTTTCTTTAGATTTTATGTACCATGTTATTTTACCTCCTTCATTCAATTGTAATCTTTTCAGTGTCTCTTTCCTATCTAATATCAACTCCAATTATTCCCTTCTAATATACTATAACATTTTTTACTTATGTATTTTATTTTATGTTTCCCTCATTAGATCATGAGGTCTAAAAAGGAAGAATATTTTGTTTTGTTCACTTTTTTTGCTCCTTTCTCTCCTAGAACAGTGTCTGGTAGTATTTGCTCAATAATTATATATAATTATTATGTAATTATTCTATAATTGTATTATATAATTATGTTATGTAATCATTAACAAGTGATTTCTGAATTTTGGTACTTCTTGAGATCTTAAATTTCCTTTTTTCTAATTTTCAGTTTTAAAATGTCCATTTGGTTACTTTTTATGTTATAATTTTTTTTTATGTTATAATTTTTATTTAAATTTCTCTCTCTTCTACTTTGCATTTTACTTTTTTGAAAATATTCATCTTAGTTATTTGAAAATCCCTGTTGATTATTCTAATATTTGAATCATCTTCAGGTCTATTTCTACTGTTTATTCTTTCTTTTGACTTTTAATCGTTTGGTTCTGTTTTTGTTTGTTGGTGTGAGTAGGTTGCTTTTTTGTGTGTGTGTACCTTATACTTTTTGATGGATAAAACTTTACAGGGGTTCTTCATGATGGAAAATTTTCTTTCTTTTTAAATTTTTTGTTTAAATCCAATGTAGTTAACATATACGACATTAGTTACAGGGATAGAATTCAGTGATATATCAGTTGCATAATATGTAACACCCAGTGCTCACAACATCAAGTTCCCTCCTTAATGCCCATCACCCAATTACCCCATCCTCCCACCTGCAATCTTCAGATTGTTTCCTGTAGGTAAGAGTCTCTTATGATTTGACTCTCTCTCTCTCTTTATATCTTATTTATCCTTCCCTTTCCCTACATTCAACCATTTTGTCTCTTAAATTCCACATATGAGTGAAATCATGTAGTATTTGTCTTTGACTCTTTTTGCTTAGTGTAATACCCTCTAGTTCCAACGATTCATTGCAGATGGCAAGATTTCATTCCTTATCCATCTATTGATGGGCATCTGGGATCTTTCCATATTTTGGATATTATGGACATTGCTGCTATAAACATTGGGGTACATATGCCCTTTTGGATCACTATTTTTTTACTCTTTGGATAAATACCTAGAAGTGCAATTGTTGGGTCATAACATAGTTCTATTTTTAATTTTTTGAGGAGCTTCCATACTGTTTTCCAGAGTGATTGCTACAGTTTCTATTCCCACCAATAGTGTAAGAGGGTTATTCTTTCTGTGCATCCTCACCAACATCTGTTGTTTCCTGAATTGTTAATTGTAGCCATTCTGACTGGTGTGAGGTGATATTTCATTGTGGTTTTGTTTTGTATTTCAATAATGCTGAGTGATGTGGAGCAGATTTTCCTGCATCTGTTAGCCATTTGTATGTCTTCTTTGGAGAAGGTCTGTTCATGTGTTCTCCCACTTCTTTTTCCCTTTCTTTCTCTCTCTCTCTCTCTCTTTTTTTTTTTTTTTTTTTTAGATTTTATTTTTCAGAGAAAGAGAGTAGAAGTAGGGGGAGTGGCAGGCACAGTGGGAAGAGGGAGAATCTCACTCCCTGATGAACAGAGAGTTCAATGTAGGACTCAATCCCAGGACCCTGGGATTATGGCCTGAGCCAAAGGCAGATGCTTAACTGACTGAGCTACTCAGGCATCCCAGTCTTCTCTCATTTATTGACTGGATTTTTGTTTTGGATGTTGAGTTTTATAAGTTCTTTATAGGTCTTTGATACTAGCCCTTTATATATTTGCAAATATCTTTCCCATTCCATAGGTTTCCTTTTAGTTTGTTGATTGTCTTTGCTGTGCAAGAGGTTTTATACTGATGAAGTCCCAATAGTTTATTTTTGCTTTTGTTTCCCTTGCCTTTAGAAACATGTTTAGCAAGAATTCGATACAGCTAAAGTTAAAGAGGTTTCTATTTGTGTTCTTCTCTAGGATTTTGATGGGTTCCTCTCTCACATTTATGTCTTTCATCCATTTTGAGTTTATCTTTGTGTATGGTGTAAGAGAATAGTCCAGTTTTATTTTTCTGCACATGGCTGTCCCATTTTCCCAAGAACATTTGTTGGATATACTTTCCCAACATCATTTGTTGGATATTTTTTCCTGCAAAGATTAGTTGACCACAGAGTTGAGGGTCCCTTTCTGAGTTTTCTATTCTGTTCCATTGATCTATATGTCTGCTTTTGTGCCAGTACCATACTGTCTTGATGATTATCATTTTGCAATACAGTTTAAGTCTGGAATTGTGATACCTCTAGCTTTGGATTTTCTTTTTCAACATTACTTTAGCTATTTCGGGTCTTTTCTGGTTCCATACATATTTTAGGATTGTTCCAGGTCTGTGAAAAATGCTGATGGTATTTTTATAGGGTTTGCATTGAATGTGTAAATTGCTTTTGGTGATGGGTGGACAATTTTCTAAAGGAACTTGTGTTTTCTTTTTAGCCTTCAGGTATATAGGTTACTAGCAGATTACCATAGTCCTGTTCAGATTTGATTTTAGGTTTTGTGAACCTAGTCTACTTTAATTTTGCCCTTATATATAGGACATGGTCTTCACTTGTAGACTATGGCACTAAGTGTCACATTAATCCTACGTTGGTGTCAACTGAGAAATCCTAAAGTGTTTGCAAATGTCTCTCATGTCAGCAATGAGTGAACTGTAATTTCTGTCTCCTCAGTACCATGTGGCTACTAAGATTGACTCTTAAGCCTCTCTATTGTTGTTTATTTCTGGGTTATTTTGAGTCTTGTTCTTTATATAATTTAATAAAAATATTATATACATTATATACTTTATATAAAATTTATAATCACAGTGAGTTGATTAGAATGATCATATGCTTTTAGTTGTACTATAACGTTGCCAATATAGAAATTCTGAGTTAAAATATATAGTTTTAAATGTTGTTACTGATATATAATTTTATGCAAGTTGTTTTTTTCTCCTACAAGCAATATATTATTGTTTTCCTACATTTTCCCCAGAAGAGAATGTAATTAACATTTTAAAATTTCAACAGACTGAAGTGTATTAAATCTCAATGTTGATTTGATGAATATTTTCAGTTTACTCTTAACATCTTTCTAGAGATTTTTTGCCATTTGTCTGCCTTTAAAAAAAAATTTTTTTTTATTAACATATAATGTATTATTAGCCCAAGGGGTACAGGTCCGTAAATTGCCAGGTTTACACACTTCACAGCACTCACCATAGTACATACCTTCCCCAATGTCCATAACCCCATCACCCTCTTACCACTCCCCATGGCAACCCTCAGTTTGTTTTGTGAGATTAAGAGTCTCTTATGGTTTGTCTCCCTCCTGATCCCATCTTATTTTATTTATTCTTTTCCTACCCCACCAAACCCCGCACATTGCATCTCAACTTTCTCATATCAGGGAGATCATATAAAAATTGTCTTTCTCTGATTGACTTATTTTGCTAAGCATAATACCCTCTAGTTCCATCCACGTAATTGCAAATGGCAAGATTTCATTTCTTTTGATGGCTGCATAGTATTCCACTGTGTATATATACCACATCTTCTTTATCCATTCATCTGTTGATGGACATCTAGGTTCTTTCCATAGTGTGCTATTGTGGACATTGCTGCTGTAAACATTTGGGTGCATGTGCCCCTTCAGATCACTACGTTTGTATCTAGGGTAAATCCCCAGTAGTGCAATTGCTGGGTTGTAGGGTAGTTCTATTTTCAACTTTTTGAGGAAGCTCCATGATGTTTTCCAGATTGATTGCACGAGCTTGCATTCCCACCAACAGTGAAGGAGGGTTCCCCTTTGTCTTCCCTTTTTTGTGTATATTTTTTATTTCTATTTTTTTACATTAAATAATATTATTTATCTTGTTAATAATTTATAGGATCTCTGTAAATAGAGGAATATTAAGGCCTTTTTTAACAATTTCTTAAATCTTATTTTTATTTTGATTGTGAATTAATAATCTTTCTATTCAGAATTTATGCAATTATCTATCATTGTTATCTTTTATAGCATCTGGATTTATTGTTTAATAAAGGTCCCCTTAATTTTATGCTATATAAATATTTCCTTAAATTTGTTATTCTTTAGTTTTGCTTTTTATATTCATATTTCAATCCTTCTGAAGTCTGTTATTTTATTCTTCAAAGAGGATATTTAATGTTTTCACTTTAAGATGTAGAGCTATTTATGCTGAGATCACAATTAAGTAAATTGATTTTTCCACAATACTTAGAGTTATGTCTATATTGCAACTTATTTCCTTATTTTTGTTTTTGTTCTGCTTTGTTTTTGGTTTTTGCTTTTGCTAAGAACAGTGTTTTGATTTCAATAACTAACATAATAAATTATATATATAATAGGGGATTTATTTATATCTTTTCTTCAATAAGTTTCTTGGAAATATAAATTTTCCTATATATGTAAAAAAATCTTCACACTTTCTTTTGACAATTTTGATTTTTGAATAGAGTCACATTAAATTAATGCTCTCAATTGCTGTTTTATTCTGTTTACTTGTGACCTCACCTAATAATAAATATAATATAATATTAAATAATAAATATAATAATATAGTTTAGGAGTCAGCAGTTGGAAGGGGTGACTTGAATGTAGATTTTTGTTTTTTTGTGACCAGAAATCTAATGTCAATATGTATTAACTAACATTAATATGTACTAAGAGAATTTTTTTGATATTGTCTTATAAATCAGGAATACTGTATAGACATCATTTAGTCTTTCTATTTATTCAGGTTAATTTATTTAAAATATTTAATAACTCATTTTAAATTTATTACAAGGTACATTATAATTTCATAATTATTGTAGGCAAAGTATTATATGCATATTTCAATGGTTTTTAGAATTTAAAAAAGCACACAAAATAGTTTTCTTTTAGGCAGTTATAAGTTTTTCTTAGTTTATTATGTATTTTATAGTTCATTTTAACTATAAAATAAGTTACAATTAGTAATATTTGTCTTTTTGTTTACAATAATTATGTGTCATGTTGGTTTTATTAATTACATTAGCTTATTTACAATACTGAATAATTATGCAGATGGTGGTATTCCAGTATTTCCCCTCATTTTAGTGAGAATGGTCTTGGCATTTCAATAGTTAACATGATGTTCGTTCCTTGTTTTACTATAATAAAAATTGTCCATCATATCTAGGTAATTACTTTTCTGCGATTAAACTAGAATTTGTTTTAAGAATGGCTCCTGAATATATGAATTCTCCTGTAGGTATATTTTAGTATAATCACATGTTAATTTTCTTCTTTACTATGTAAATTCAGTAGAGTTTGATTTTTTTAAAAACTATCAAAACTATTCATATATCCAAAATTATAAAAATAATTTTCCCTTAATGCCAAAATACATGATTTTTAATACACTTTTAAAATGGGCTTATACTATATTTAATATTTTTATAATCTACTTTTTTAAGATTTATTTTTTTGAGAGAGAGGGAGAGCGAATATGAGTGGGGAAGGGGCATAAGGGAGAGTGAATCTTAACAACCCATTGAGTGCAGAGCCCAGTGTGGGGCTCGATCTCACAACTTTGAGATCATGACCTGAACTGAAATCAAGAATCAGACGTTTAACCAACTGAGCTGTCCTGGTACCTCTATAATCTAGTTTTCTATTTAACAATGTACTGTACTTATCTTTCTTGCTTATAAATATAGTTCTATATTACCATACAGATGGCAGCAAAATATAGTATTACATGGATAAATGCCATAATGTGTCATCATGGACTTTTAGGTTGTTTGTGTGTTTTTTTTAAATCATTTTCATTAACATATAATGTATTATTTGCCACAGGGGTACATGTATGTGAATCATCAGGCTAATACATTTTACAACACTCACCATACCACATTGCCTCCCCAAAGTTCATAAGCCAGCCACCCTCTCCCTACCCCCCAACCCACAGAAACCCTGTTTGTTTTATAAGATTGAGTCCCTTGTAATTTTTTTCCCTCCCAATCCCATCTTGTGTGATTCTTTTCCTTCCCTACCCTCCAGAATACCCTTCTCTGCCTCTCAAATTCCTTGTCTAATTTATCTGCTATAAGTATTGCCAGCCCAGCTTTCTTTCGATGTCCATTAGCATGGTTAATGGACTTTAAATCTGGAGGTGTATTTGGGTCTAAAATTAGTTTCTTGGAGACAGCACACTGATGGGTCTTCTTCTTCTTTTTTAATCCATTCTGATATCCTGTGTCTTTTGATTGGGGGCATTTAGCCCATTTACATTCAGGGTAACTACAGAAAGATATGAATTTAATGTCATTGTATTGCTTGTAAGGTGGCTATCACTGAATATAGTCTCTGTTCCTTTCTGGTCTATTACTTTTAGCCCCTCTCTTCACTTAGATTTTAATTTTTTTATTTCTCCAGAAAGGGACATTATTTCTGCAGAAAGGGATTCTCTAATATCTTCCATGCCTTTTAACCCCAGCTAGCACATTGATAATTGTCATTCTGAACTCTAGTCCTGACGTCTTACCAATGTCCATATTTATTAGGTCCCTAGCCATTGATTGCTACTGCCTCTTGTTCTTCTACTTTTGTGGTGAGTTTTTCCACTTTGTCATTTTATCCAGATAAGAATATATGAATGCAACAATAAAATACTAAACAGGTGACAAAGTCCCCAGAAATATATATGCTAACCAAATCAGAAGAGATCTGAAACTGGGGTGAGAATAAAGGGGAAAAAATAAAAATAAAACTATATATATATATCCATATAGATATGGATATATATATATATATTTATTTATATATATATATTAGACTGGTGACTAGAACAAATCCACCCACTTGCTTTTAGGTGTATTCTGGTCTCTTAGAGGAAAATACCTTCCAAAATTTTAAAGAAGGAAAAGCTTATTTATATACAAAATAAGGGTAAACCCAATGAAGGAATGGAGATGAAAATTTAAAAAAGATTTTATGAAAGGAATTGGTAAGGTAAGTTGTTGGAAAATGGAAAAAAAAAAAGAGTAGTAAATGTGATCAGGGTGGAAACTAGAACAAAGACATGAACTAGATTTAGGGTATATTTTGATCTATTAGATGAAATTACATCCCAAAATTTTAAAGAAAAAAATGCCTATCTGTATACAAAAATACAGTTAAATACAATGAAGGGATAAAATATGACTATAGCAATGAATATTTAAAATAATTTTTAAATGTAATGTTAAGATAAAATAGTTAAAAAAAAACATTAAAAGAGGAAAGAGGAAAATTAAAAAAAAATAAAATAAAAAATAAAGTTAAAAAATGTAAAAGATCATGGGAAAAAAGCCATGATTCTATGTGTTGCCTTCCCCTAACTCTGGAGTTCTGCAGGTCTCATTGATCTGCAGTTCTCATTGATTGATAAACTTGGTCTTGGCTGCATGTCCTTGCTAATTTTCTGGGGAAGGTGCTTGTTACAGTGTCTCTCAAATGTATTTGCCTGAGGCGGAATTACACCACCTTTGCCAGGGGCCAGGCTGAGTAATCTGCTTGGGTTTGCTCTCAGGAGTTTTTGTTCCCTGAATGCTTTCTGTAGAGCATTGGAGGATAAGAGTAAAAATGGTAGTGTTCCAATCTCCAGCTGCATCAGAGCTGAAAGTTCAGAGCCCCTTTCCTCAATGCATCCCCAGAGGAAAGCAGTCAATCCCTCCCATCTCCCTGGTTTCCCACCACAATCTGAGCTCACTCAGTCTGTGACTGACCATTTCTATCTCTGTTGCTCGACCCTGTTTGGAATCTCCTAACCCAGCAGATTCCTGCTGCTTGCTCCCGTGCCACTCCTCCTGGAGGAAGAAGGAGGGGGATCTCTTTGGATCTGCCACTTGTGTGGTCCCTGTTTGAAAAGCAGTGGCCTGGTTGTGCCTTTGATCATGGTTAAAGGTAATCCTGAGCTGAGAGCTCACTCACTCCTCTGCTCCATCTCTGTTGCCAGCTTCCCCCTCTCTAATACCCAGAAGCTCTGCCACACTCAGGCACCCCCATCTTTCTGTGACCCTGCGGGTTCTGAAACCACACTGTTCCTGCCAGGGTTCCACCC
Organism: Mustela nigripes; assembly: GCF_022355385.1. Classification (NCBI taxonomy): domain Eukaryota; kingdom Metazoa; phylum Chordata; class Mammalia; order Carnivora; family Mustelidae; genus Mustela; species Mustela nigripes. The sequence goes on along the minus strand of NC_081557.1, from coordinate 24,732,829 downwards.
CCACTTAGCCTCTGGAGCAAGGTTCCTCACTATAGCTGATTTCTAGAAATTCTGATTTTGTGCTCCACTGCTCCACTGCTTGCTGGGGTTCAGCCCCTCCCCCTGTTGTTTATCTTCCTGTTGCTTTGGATTCACTTCTCCACACATCCTACCTCCTGAAAGTGGTTGATTTTCTGTTCCTAGAATTGCTGCTCTTCTTCTCTTCTATCTCTTGTTGAGTCTGTAACTGTTTGGAATGGTTTGGTAACTATCTAGCTGAACTCCTATTACTATTTCAGTCTCCTACTCCTCTGCCATCTTGCTTCCTCCTGGTTGTTTGTGATTTTAATTATTAAACATATTTTTAAAAAAATATTTATTATATTTGAGAAATAGTGTACACAAGTGAAGGGTTGAGACAGAGGGAGCGGGAGAGAAAGAATCTCAGGCAAACTCCCTGCTGAGTGAGTAGCATGAAGTGGGGCTTGATCCCAGGACCCTGAGATCATAACCTGAGCTGAAATTAAGAGTTGGACATTCAATTAAATGAACCACCCAGATATTTTTTATACACATTTTTTTTTAAAGATTTTATTTATTTGACAAAGACAGAAAATACAAGCAGGTGGAGCATCAGTGGGAAGGGAGAAGCAGGCTCCCTACCAAGCAAGAAGCCTGATGTGGGTTTCAATTCCAGGACCCTGGGATCATGACCTGAGTCAAAGTCAGAAACTTAACTGACTGAGTCACCCAGCCACCCATTAAACACATTGTTTAAAAAAGACATTATTCAAAGATGTTTTGAACAACCATGCAACTTGAGCTTTACAAGATAAGATTTAACTGATTTAGAGAGAAAACTTATTCAGATTCACACAATAATTTATTTCTTTTTTTTCTTTCCTCAATCATAGCATATGTAATTTTATTGTCAATATTTCACAACTTTGCAAATTTCCTACCTTTTTCTAGTGTCTATTTAAGAACTAATGTATGACTATTCTTTTCCTTAGAACATTTTATAATCATACATGTTGGTTGGGTTTGAGATGTTAGGATTTCCATGTATTCTTGTCCTTAACAGAAGGGAATTGAAGGGCCATTAGGGAGGAGGAATAAGAGGAAAAACTCATGTGTGAAATGTAATGATGTGAGGTCACCATCAAAAAATCATCCATCCTTAGGAGAGTTCATCCTCTTAGAAATTGTTTTTTAAAGATTTTTTATTTTTATTTATTTGACAGAGAGAGATCACAAGTAGGCAGAGAGGCAGGTAGAGAGAGAGAGAGAGGAGGAAGCAGGCTCCCTGCTGAGCAGAGAGCCTGATACGGGGCTCGATCCCAGGACCCTGAGATCATGACCTGAGCCGAAGGCAGCGGCTTAACCCACTGAGCCACCCAGGCGCCCAGAAATTGTTTTTATCTTAATTTAATTTTATTTTTTCTAAGTGTTCCAAGATTCTTGTTTATGCACCTCACCCAGTGCTCCATACAATACATGCCATCCTTAATACCCACCACCAGGTTCACATATTGTCTTTATCTTAGATGGTCATCTTGGTCCTTCACTTGTCCAGATTGCTTTATGGAGTCATTTCTAGAACAAGTGAAAAATTAGGTGGTTAAAAGATAATATGAAACTTTGTAGAAAAAATTTGTATCTTCTGAAATAAACTGAAGATATTAGTCAATAAACACCATGATTATAAAAACAAAAACTGTGTCATTAAAATTATATGCTTTTTTCAAAAATACTCTCAGTATTTCTCTGCATTGTGGAAATCATTTTGAAATCACAAGACCTAGTGTCATTGTTATAGATATATAGGTACAACACCTAAACTTTCTGAAGTTCAGTTGCTGAAATTGTAAAAATGGAGGTAATAGTACTTACCTTGCAAGATAAATGTAAAAACTACAGAATGCATGTGGGACGTTCTTTGCATAGTATGGGGCACTCTGTAGGTGCCCTTTAAATAGTAATCAATTACTATAATAGCACTATTGTGGATAATAAAAAGACATTTAAAACATAGTTCACAGACTAGAAAATGTTCAGAATTTTTCTCTTAACTTTTAAACATTTACATTACTCATCTGGTTACTATTTGCTTATATTCATTAGTATTCATCCCAGAGAATGTCTTGGCATAGTAGATTATTGATGACAATGCTTCCTGTTCTACTTTTTGTTTGGAAGAAAGATTAATTTATATGCTGATTAATTTGGGGGGCTGGCCACCTTACTTCTCTGCCTTTGTCGTAGATCTCATTTGTTTGTAATCAATTTTTCTTAACCTTTATACCTAAGGAGATGGTGCATGAATACATTACATATTTGCTTCATACTTTTCATTTATAAGGCAAACAACTAATGGATAGAATATTTAAAATAGGGAAATTATGACTTCTTTTGGAGTCTTCAGTTATTTTCTTTTATTACCTTCAGTTTATTTAAGAAGTTACATGTTTTTTGAAACTTATTTGAAACTTGTAAAGATTAATTTTGTGAAAATTTTTACTAATGATATCGTGTGTATAAATGAAAATATGCATTAATGTGTGTTCATAGGTCATTAAGTAAGTATATATGAAACTATCATAAAAAGTATTTTTCCCCTACATAAAATATGTGTATAAACTTAAAGACAGGACCTCTCTGACTGAATGTATATTTTTTCTAGTTCAGAACTACTACTTAGTTGGACCAGGTTTTGGGAGTGTATTCCTTCATGATGCCTTTCAATGCTAAGGTTTATGATTGTAACTGTATTGGAATTTGTTCTTAAATAACAATTTTATTACATTACTTACCAAACAGTTGCCCTTGAGTGGTGGGGCAAGGGGATGGTATTACAAATAACTGGTATCTTGAAAGCTTGAAATATTTTTCAGTGGGTACCATAAATGGATTTAACTCAATGTTACCTATGATTCTGAGCTTTATATTGAGATTAGATCATTCTACCTTTTTCTAAGCCATCTAGTAGTTCTGTGAGTATTCAGCAATAGTTCTCAGAATTACTGTATTTCTCCTTATTTTATTTGTTTATTTTTTTTGGCACTAAAGCTTTATTACTAGACACAAAAACAAAAGACCATTCGGGGAGTGGAAGAGTCACTAGACAGTAATTTGGAAGAAAGAATATGTGTAAGGAAGGAAAGAAAGAAGAGAGGGAAGGAGGGATGGTGAAAGGTATGGAGGCCAAGAGGAAGGAAAGTAAAAGGAAAGAAGTGGAAAAAGAATAAAGGAAGAAGTGAACAACCATTCTTTACTATGTTTCAGTGTAAGGGAGAGCACATGACACTGGATCGTCCCTGCATTATGAAGTTGTAATTTCTCCTGAATTATAGAAGCATACCTGTGTGGTGCCTGTAGAAGGAATGTTTGATTCCAAGAAGTCAGTACACTAAGCATGAAGTAACCCTAAAGCCTGCACACCTTAGTTCTTCATTGCTTTGTATTTTTGGCTTTATTTCCTATCTTTGTTCCACAACTATCATGAGCACATGCTGTGAGCTAGTTTTAGCTACAAGGATTTGATGTCACTTTTAAGTACAGATGGTTAGGCAATTACGTAATTTTGTTTCTCTAGTGGCAGCCTGTCAGGGTAGGGCTGATAAAGCCACTGTAATAGGAGGCCCCTCCCTCACCTAGGGCTCTGATAATTTATCTGGCTGGGCACAAGTTTCCTCAGTTGAAAACACAAAAACAAAGTAGCAGAATACCATTGCATGTGAGACTCAGGCTTCAGACCCAAACTGGCTGGGTTTGAATCTCACATTTGTTACTTACTAGATGAGATATTCCTGGGGAAATTGTTTAATCTTTCTTTCTTTCTTCTTTCTTTTTTTTCTTCCTTCTGTCAATATTTTATTTATTTATTAGAGAGAGAGAGAGAGTAGAGAGAACATAAGGGGAGGGAGAGGGAGAAAGAATCTGAAGTCACCATGTTCATGACAGAGTCTTACCTGAGGTTTAATCCCAACATTGCAAGATATCAAGATTAAGAATCTAAACTGAAGCTGAGAGTCAGCCTCTTAACCAACTGAACTACCCAGGTGCCCCTGTTTAACCTTTCTATACCTCAAATTTTCTCTCCTCTGAAATGAGGATGATAATAATAATAATATTTACATTATAGAGTATTTTTAATCATTAAAGAAGTTAGTATGTAAAAAGTGTCCTGGCACATAACAAATGGTATATAATTATTGCTGTTTTATTGTTTTTACTATTCATTAAGTTCATTATAGCTTGTAATTCCATAGTTCTAGAAGATAATACCCCATTCCTACACTTAACGGTCACTGATCCTGATCGTTCCTTGAATTCCAGCTACAACCAACGCTTTCTCTTGCAGGAGATTACTGTTTTTGCATGTTACTGCACCTTATACTGAGAATTAATTCTGAAATCACATTAACCTCAGCAAATATTTTGTTTATGAATTTGGCCTCCTCCAGCCCACCCCAAAGAGGGCAGATTACTAGCTCCTATACATCTCTATCATGATTACTGTATACATTATAAATGTTGTCAGCCTCCTCCTACCTACTCCCCTCTTCATCTCATATACACACCTGAAAGGCAGCTAGCTCCTGAGGACAGGGACTATAGAACATTTGGCTCTTTTTGCCTTCTGAACATATATCATAGTTCCAGGTACAGAGAGGGCTGTCAGTAAATATTGAAAGAGGATGAATTTAATAACAGAAGGATGACAATCCAGGGAAGATGAAGGGGATGAAGCCTACAGACACAGGTAACTGGAAAGTAAGAATACAGCCATGGATGGCCAAGGCTCATAAGTAAGTTATTGGCCTATCTAGCTATCTGTCATCTAGGTATATAATAAAACTAATATTTTAAGAGACTTACCCTCCCCCTCCAAAAAATCCCTAGTAGTCACTTTATATTTGACATCTCATTTAATATTTTAAAAAACTGTTGTGGAATATATATTATTATTATTAGTCTCATTTTATTGATGAAGAAAGAAACAGAGAATTAAGTAATACATCCATGGCTATCTAAAGCTGGGACTGGACCCTGACGTTCATGACTTTGTATTCTATATTCCATGTTCTAAACTGATCCTACACATACCCATTGACTTTCAAATTGGTAGATATAAATACATTTTTATTAAAAAATATTTTATCATGCTCATATGAAGATTTGAAATGTCTTCTGACAGCAAATCACTTTTGCAGCCCAGGATAGTCCATCTTATTATTTCTGGGACAGAAAAAAGAACTATAGGCAGGATAAGTTCAAAGAAATATGGCTGTCTTTTTTCCCTCAGTTTTAAAAAATCTTGTTCACATTTCAGTATTTTCACATTGCTTTTTTTTTATAAAAACAATAACATTTTACCAGATATCTCTAAACTCAAGGAGAAAAAACATTTAAATCAAAAAAAATAGTACTGCTTCCATTTGGCTTAAAAAATGTCTCAAAAGACAAATTAAATTGAAAAAAATGACAACTGCCATAAATTCTATTGAGAGTCATTCTGGAACAAGCAGATTGCCATCTTTTAAATCTTGAGCTATTAGGTTAGGATGGAAGCCCTGCCTCGCTTGACCGCACTTTTTTTTTTTAACCGGCAGGGAATCAATCCTAGATGCTGAACAACGAGAAATGGGTCTTCTAAGAGACCAAACTTGACATCTTATTTTGTGAAAATGAGTAGAATGGGTGAAGAATGTGAACGGATGTCTTGGTTTGAATATTTTCCAAAGGTAGAATTTATGAGGCTATTGAAATCCTGTTAGCTAAGAATTATTGCCTACGCTTTTCCAAGCTGAGCAATTTAAGAGAGATTAGAATGAAACCTCTGTGATCAGAGCTGCTAACAAGGAGGTCTTTCACCGATAAGCAATATATTATGGTAGTCTTGGTGGGAGGGGTTATAGTAGCCAGCTCTTTTCAGCATAGTAGGAACCAAATCCAACATTGTTATTTTAAGTTACTGCTCCTTGCTAAAGTAGGGTACTTTTCATATGCTATCAATGTTTTACTCATTTCTTTTCTGAAATCATGTTCAGGGAAAATAATTTTTTTCAACTGCCAGGTAAGGAAGAGTGGGAAGTAAAGGTTAAGTTCAGGTCATTGTGATAGTTTAGGAATTTGAGCTGGAATGTAGTCTTCCAGATTCCCAATATTCATCATTTTACACCCTATAGTGTACTCTGTGATGTGAAATGCTGATGACTTCGGCATAGGAGAATCCATGAGACTTCTCTGTAACTTGTGAAATTAGAGCTTGCTCCTCTGTATAGTAGACAGGGGATTTCAGAGTTTGGGCATCTACATAAATGCCCTCATTCATTCCTCTCTTTCTTTTTTTTTTTTTTTAAATATTTTATTTATTTATTTGACAGAGAGAGACACAGCGAAAGAGGGAACACAAGCAAGGGGAGTGGAAGAGGGAGAATCAGGCTTCCAACTAAGCAGGGAGCCCGATATGGGACTCTATCCTAGGACTCTGGGATCATGACCTGAGCTGAAGGCAGACACTTAATGACTGAGCCACCCAGTCATCCCTAGTTTTTGTTTTCTTAAAGAAAGGCTCTACACAAGATCATGGCAACATTCTCCAGTTATGTTCCTCTCAATTCAGGAGGAAATAAAAACTAATTGTGTATAGGTCAATCATTTTGTATAATCCTGTTTTGAGATACCCTGTTTCTTGTTTTCAAATGTAAGATTATTTCTTAGTATTTAAGCATTTACTGCTTTCTCAGTTTTGTATGAAACTATCCATATATATCACTACATTTTCAGACAATTGTGTTTTTATTGTTGTTGGGGTGGATGTTTAGGGTTTTGTTTTTGCTTTTGGTTTCTTTTTTTGTTTTGTTTTTTGTTTTTGTTTTAACTTCAGTGTTAAGCCTTTCTTTACTTACCAATATTAGTGACAGATTCTACAATTTTGGCTTTAGTATATTGAGCATTATGGAAAACAAATCCATAGTAAACTGACCTTCCTGGAGAAGGTAAAACACAACTCATTGGTTTAATCGTTGCATTCCATAAAGGGGGATGTCACTTAACCAGCTTCCCTCTCAGTGCCAGGAAATCAGCTTGAAGTACTTCTCTTCAGATAAGTGAACATGCTTGTCATAGCTTACTTATGCTTGTTAAATCTTTCTATGAAATAATTTACAGAGAAATATGTAAATATTTTGACTGCTTGTGCCATTCTTCTCAGACTGTTTTTCAGATTACACATGGGTCTCTATATGAAGTAAGAAGGAAAAGCAAGCAGAAATTTTTTAATGTAGCATTTTTTCATTAATAAATACAGAAAGACTGAAGGACATCTTTTTAATGGAGTCTTAATGTAAATATCCAAGAAGAGTAATGTATACTCCATGAGTTGGCCTCAAAGTGATACTAGTATGATGGAAGTACATTATGAGTTTCCCGGACAGCATGTCCTCTTACCTTTTCTTCCTGACAGCAGATAAGTAAACCAGGGCTTAGGAGTAGAATATTTGCCAAATATACATTAGTGCAGACTTTGTATGTGGCAGGACTTTTATGGGTTTGTTACATCTTACATGAACAATTATCTATAAACCAACCTTTAATCTTAAAAGTATATGTTCTTTATAACCTCTAATTAGCAAATGTAGTATATTCTGAGCATAGGCAGATTAGAGGAAAGTGAGGGACTTTTCCCCAGGTGGTTCTCATTAAATGTACAAAGTCTCTGTTTCAATTCAACTTCTGTTTGTTTGGTTGGTTTTTATGTGGTTATTGAAACAATAAGATAATGTTGATGAGATTTGAAGAGCCCTATAGTGGAATAATTGAGCTAATTCCACCAACAGAAATGACATGATTGTAGATGTTTGTAATTGTCAAATGATAATATTTTTCATATTTTCCAATGGAACACATTTTATTCAATTTTGGGGTTATAAATGGAAATGTATGACTTGACTGAGGAAAACATTACATCATTAATACTTACTCATGACTGTAGAACTGAATAAAGCATCAGTCAGGTTCCTGGTTTGAAGCAACAGAAATTATCTCTGGCCTTTAAACAAAAGAAGACACATTGGAAAAATAGGAGGGCTGCCCATAATTAATAATTGGCTTATAATCTAAAGCTTAGAAAATGGAGAGTTGCAGATGAGGCTGAAGGAAATCAAAATCACACCTGCTGAAATCATCAAAGTCACACGGGCACAACCATATGATCTATGCTCTTGCTATGGTGGGAATCATCTGACTCCTTTTATATTTCTTCACTCTTTGCATTACCCATTCAAGTTTCAGACTTCTAGAGCAAACACTTTATCAACAAAGTCCAGCTCGGTGGCCTATTTTATGATAGAGCAAGGTCCTGTTTCTGTGGTTTGGGATAAGAGCAGCAATAGAAGGGAAACACTAGAAACTGTCTTTCAACTATGTTTGCACACAGTGAGTAACTAGAAAAATTAGTGGAAAGTGAATGATGGCCAGTCAAATGTCTACTTCAAATGAATACTGGCTTCCAAGTCATAATGGGATTTCTAAGCCTAGACTTTATCATTCAAATACAGTGAGACTATGGAGTCCCTTCTGCTTTCTTTTTCTATCTTTAGAATGTCAAATTTGAGGGATACCTGGGCAACTCAGTCTGTTAAGCATCCAACTCTTGATTTCAACTCAGGTTATGATCCTGCAGTCGTGAGATCCAGCTCTGGGTGGGGCTCCACGGGCTCAGTGTGGAGTCTGCTTGAGATTGTCTCTCTCTTTCTAAATAAATAAATAAGTAAAAATGACAAATTTGACTTAGAGAAGAATGGAACATTGATGGTAATTGTGTCTTTCCTTGATTTCTATAGAAGACATCACTAATCAATTACTGCATTCTTTCCTCCTGAGACCAGACTTGACCTCAGAATCCTTCTCAATATACTGCTCTGGCAGCAACTACTAAATTATTAGAGTTGGCAAATGAGATAAAACTCTGCAAATATCTGTGAATTAGAGGTCAATTACATTTCCTTAAAGTGTTAATGTTCTTTGAAGTTCCAAGACTAGTAGTATTGTTGTTTGAATTATTTCAGAAAACTAGAAAGAACCTAGACCAGGTGGGAATAGATTCATAAAGTAGGTAATCCAGTAATATCTGACTGAAATGAAAAAAAAAATTTCAAACTTGACTGGCTTTCATTGTGAATGTTGAAATATTGAAGGAACACTTCATTCCATTGTAGAATGTGCTTTCATTCTCTGCCATTAATCCAAGAAAGTCCAGAGCCAATAAAGACTATTCATTGAACAATAAAAAAATATTAGCCTGAGGTTTAAAAGTGTGAATTCTATTACTGATGATAAATAAATATAACATTAGAAAAAGTTATTAACTATGAATTATATTGTTAATAGTAAAGGAACTATTATTTAAGTAGTCTTTTAAAGTTTATGGAATACAGGATCTAAAATTGCTCAAAAATCTATCTTAGAATTCTCTGGAATGTAGGTAACTAAACCAAATATCATGTTTAGCTATTGTCACCAAATAAACATATTTTTAGTAATGTTTTTGTTTACTTATTTATCATAATAGTGAGTTTTTATATTTAGATCTTTGTTAACATCTCAAGCCACTACTCTGACTAGTTGGATTTGCAATTTACAACAAACAACACAGGATAGAATAACTACAGTACCCAGGAATTGTTTGTCTCCAATGGCTGGCAATCTCCATCCAGTAGGTTTCCATTGTGTTTGAGTAACTCTGGGCTGTGTTTGTTTTCATCTGCATACAATATTTCCTTTCAGAGTGATAGTACCTTGTAATATGTCCTTATGTCAAGAAAAAATCTTTTCAATTCAAGGGAAATTTCTGGTAACAAGAAATTACAAAGCCTTCTAAGATAAATTTTATACATGAACTTTCTGTAGGATACCCAGAACAAGGTTAGTTTCACAAGCCATCTTTCCTCTGTGGTACCTGTAGTGGATTATAAAAGCACCATAATTTCTTCCCATTCCTGTTTGCACAACTTTGTACCTCCCTTAATCAAGAGAGGTGGGATTTATTTCTCTACCCCTTGAATCTCAGTTGTCCACACAAGTCTTGCTTTGGACAAAGTTTCTTCACAAATGTAATTCAAGGAGAGTCTTGAAAAGTGCTTGAATTTTGGAGTTTATCTTGTTATTTTAGGGAATGTAAGTGTAGTTGGGCTGGGAAATTAAACTGGCCTGGTCTTCTGTATGATGAGATATACAATGACCAAGTTATCTCCATCATTCTACTTACTATAGTCAAACTTTTGTCACATCAGTGAGACCTTCCAACACCATTCAGCCTTATTTGAGCTGGACCATTTTGAATTTGCTCAGTTAATTCTCAGAATCATGAGAAATAATAATTTTTTAAAGACATTAGATCTTGGGGTGAATATTTAAGTAGCAAAATATGCCAAATAGCAGCTTTTAGTCTTCTTGTCATTCATTCAGTATTGGTTTGCTCACCCTCACAGGGTAATGTCTAGAAACTGCTTAGTTAAAGAAAACTGACTTTGGACTTACTTGATTTTCATTATTTTAGCTTCAGGGATTATCTTTCTAAGTATATGGAAATTCATTTTTGGGGGGGCGTCTAGCAATGATACAGGTGTCAAACACATTAACACAGAGAGTGAAAACTTCATAATGTCAGAAAATTCCAAACTACTGCAAAAAAATGTACTTTCTCATCTTGTTCAGGGTGAATCTGATACAAGGATTTGGTGTGGTATTATTGAAGAATGAAAAAGGCAAAGAGACAGATTGTCTCAGAGAAAGGAAAGGGGCTTCATAACATTCAAGCTACACAATATCTTCCTGATGAGAAGTTAGAGGTCAATTTACTTTTAGAATTTATAAAGGTCTTTGAGACATTTCTTCTGGGTCCTAGTATTCCAAGCTATATCGTGTCCTAGGTCCCAGGGCCAACTGACTAATATTTCTTCTCCATCATTAAGCTATATCTAACAACATATCATCTGTTTTCCCTGGGAATTGTTGTCCTCACATACAGAGTTCTCTTCAGAATTTTCATTTGTTTTGACTGTGTTACTTGGTCCCCATCCAAAGTTAGTAGTATATGTACATATGTATGCCTATATGTATTTATGTCATAATTCTCTGCTGTTTCTCTTTGTAACTTGAAAATAGGTTTCTGGTGGAAAATTGGCCAGAAACATCTTTGGAAGGAATGGTAAAGCATGGTAATCTATGGTCACAGGGATTGTGCCTAAATTACATATCATATTTGTACTTAGAAGAAATACTTTTTTTATTATCATATTTCAGTAATGTGATAGTGCTTTGGGGTACACAAATATGTTGTTTATGCAGTTCTAGAGTTTTGTCTAGTATTACAATGTCAGTTACTTCAATTACTGCATCTTAGGAACTATGGAGAAATTGACATCGGTGTTGCATTCTTTAGAATCAAATACCCAAATTCAACATAAGAGTCAGTGCTCTCTGCAAAAAGGGGAATAGGGTCACAGTGATTCTTATGGCATCTGGTTTAGAATAATTACTGGAAAAAATTACCTTTGGATTAAAAAAATATAAATGATAAGATGCATGTAAAGTATGTCATCATTTTTAATTCAACACCCCTTGGATATAACACACAGCATGCACTGTTTCCTTTAGAAGTCAGTAGACTTTCTGAATATGTTAGTGCTGGATAATTCATTTCAAATTTTCACCAAATTTTCCCCTCCAAAATAAGTATAACAGGCATATATTGAAAGTACTACTGGCTGTTAAGTCTGGGAAAGATTTTGTGAAATCCACTAACTTCTGAAATAGAGGCAGCATGAAGCAGAATTGTCTCATAGACCTATTCTCTTACCCCCCCCCCATTGGTACTGCCTGTATCAATAGGCAAAAGCATTAACAAAAAGATATTCTGTGTTACCAGTGGATAAAGCAAAGTATGACCTATAATTAGTAACTCGGAATCCCTTCTGCTTCCCAGAGCGACAATGAACAAAAAAGGCCAAGATATCTGAAACCTTGTAAATATAATAAAGTGATGGGCTATGTAAGAAAAATGACTCTTTTTCTGCCTTTGCTAAGACACTCCAAACCTGAATTCTAGTGATGAGAGCTCTCTTTGTAGTATGTAATAAGAACTGGATCAAAGGAGAATCAGGTGAAGGTATGGACTGATGCCACCTTTTAGCTCTCAAGGAGGGTCTAGCCACTGATGAAGGTGGAGGATGGTACTTGTTAGCCTTAAGGATCCCAAGTAACTAATTTTAAATTATAGACCATGTCTCAATTCTGCCTTTTGGCAGGATGAATTCACTCACAACACAATTTTTTCACTCCTCTACCTACCATTATTAGTTCACTTATATGTTCATTTAAGAAATGTTTAGGGGCACCTGGGTGTCTCAGAAAGTTGAACATCTGGCTTTTGCTCTCTTAGGGTCAGGAGATGGAACCTTGTGTGGAGCCTGCTTAAGGTTCTCTCTCTCCCTCTGCCCCTCCCCCCACTCATGCATGTGCTATCTAAAATAAATGAATACATAAATACACACATAAAATCTTTTTAAAAAATGCTTATTGGGTATCTATTTTGTTTCAGTCTCTCGGGTTGGAACAGTAGAACAAAATGGGGAAAAATCCCATCCCTATGGAGTTTGTGTAACAGTGGGAGAAGACAGATAGTAAAATGAAATTTAAATACAATAAGCTAAATGGGAAAAAAAGCTATAAAGAAAAATAAGGCAAAAAAGTGGGATATTGTGTGTGTGTGTCTCTGTGTGTATGTGTGTATGTGTTGGGGCAGCAATTTTAAATGGGGTAGTGTTGACACTATACTAAATTTTGGAGAAAAAGTAATAAATGAGATAGGCATGCTAATGGAATTTATGGGTTAGTGGATAGAAAAGTGATTATACAAATAATTATATTACACTGTAATAGTGGGTCCTTAAAAGGTATATATAATCCTAGAGATGAGGTCATAGTGCAAGGGAACATTGAGTGGTCCAAAGAGTCAGGAAAGGTTTTAGGGGTACATTGACCTTAAAATTAAGGCCAAATGTGAAATGAACAACATGAAAACTAAAGTGGGTTGAGGGTAAGCACAGGTTAAAAATATGTCCAAAGATCCAGAAGGAAGTGAAAATTTGGTGCATCCAAGGAATTGAAAGTTTAAAATGACCAAAGTTGAATTAGAATAAGGAGAGTGATATGAAATGAGTCTCCAGAAGTTAGCACTGGTCATATCACAAAGGCATTGAATCCATGTTAAGTAGTTTGGATTTTATCCCAACCACAAAATGAAGCCATTAAAAGAATTTTAAGGTTTAGGAAAGTCTTGAGGTTTGTTTCCAGGAGCCTGTAGGGAGGCAGTATGAAACTCATTTAGAACCTTATTCCTAAATGACCCCTTAACTCTGTTCTTTGATTCAGCTAATTAGTTTGCCTTGTAATGGTTAATGTCTATATCTGTGATCCACATATTTATTCATTTATTCTTCAACATATATATAATCTTAGCAACACACATTCTAGTTCTGTCCAGAATAAATCAGAAAAAAAAGACATTTATTTCAAATGTCTGAGAAGGTATATTTCCTTAGAATCTAAGTAACTAGAGGCCAGCCAACAGTATCGTGCCCAGTACTGGGATTTCAATTTTAATTTTAATTCATTGAAGACTTTATTGCATTTGACTGGCTTACTTTACATTTACAAAGCTAAGCAAGATAATAATAATTTATTTTATAATTAGCTCTCAGCATATTACACAGTATTTGTTTTCCAAACAACATAATACACATGTATCGTTTTTGAGAGAATTCCATAACATAGACATAAACCTTTATACTTGGAAGGGTTCACAGGAATCAAAATTATTACATGGATGAGGAACCAGTCAACTTGAGAGAAACTATGACTTAATTTGTATTATTTGACAAAATCAACCTATACTATTATTAGTTTTAGTTTACATATTTTATATTATTTTTATTTTATATATTTTAATAAGTTATTCTTTTAAAGAATGTTACTATAAATATAGGGTGCAAAAATATAAGTTGTTAAAAAATGTATGAAATTAAGTTTATTTTCCATCCTCTTACTTAGGGCACACTATTTCCCTTCCCTGATTCTATTTTTTACGTATTCTGTCCAGATTTGTTTTATATAGATGCAAACATATGTTAAATATGTGTGTACATACTATAAGACCGAATTTTAGCATTCTCTACAACATTTTCTTCAACTTGTTTTATCACTAAACAATATATTTTTGAGATCATTTCATATAGTACATAGAAAGAGCTGCCTTATTCTTTTATTAATAAGTTATTATTTTAATAACTATATAGTTTTCCATTACATGGATGTGTCCCTTGCTAAATTAACTAGTCTGTAAGGGATTTTATTTTTTCCAAATATTTTCATGATTAAAAATATTTCAATAAATGTAATTTATATAATATCATTTTTAATATGTGGGATTCTATCTATAGATACTTGTAAACATGGAAATGCTGGTTCAAAGAGGATGTAAATTATGAAAATTTTTATAAATATTGACATTACCTATACAACACCATATATTTCCATTAACAATTAATGAGAGAGTTGGTTTTTTCACCTTCTTTAACAGAATGCCTAATTGGATTATTTGATCATTGCAAAAGACCAAAAATGGTGACCATTGTTTTAATTTATATTTCTTTTTTTAAAGAGCCAAGATTAATTTATTTTCATATATTTAAGATATGTTTGCATATTCTTTACTGTAAGCTGTTAATAGCATTTGATTATTTTTCCATCAGATTATGGCTTTTTCATATTGATTTGTATACATTATGTATTAAATAATTGAATCATTTATTATCATTATTACATTTTTTTTCCCCCAGTTTGAAACTTGCCTTCTAACTGTGGTTAAGGTGTTTGTTTTCACAATGCACATTTTAGTAGCATAGTAAAAGTTAAAATCTTTTTCTTTTATCCCTCTGGGTTCATGTATTTTATATAGAAGGACCTTCTCACTCTGTAATCATTTTTTAAAGTCCATGTTTTAATCTAGAATGTTTATAGATATACTTTATTATATATTCAATTATTATAATTCCAAAATATGTACACAGCTGGTAGGTCTAATCCCTCTTAATTGGTTTTTATTTTCAGAATTATTTTTGACAAAATGCATTGGTTTATTTTTTCATATGAACTTTAGAATCCAAAAACTCTTGGTATCTTTTGATGATTTTATAATAATTATAGATTAATTTAAAGAGAATTAGCATAATTTTGAAATTGAGTCTTTCGTTCAAGAATAGAGGATGTTTTTTGCAATTTTGGGGTCTTCTTTTTTAACACAGTCCAGGAAATGGTACAGAACTGCAGTAAGATAAGAATAAAAGTTAAGAGCAGACATTTAGAAACTTCCAGAGCAATTTGACATGTTTGTGACATTAGTGTAGTTGTGACATTTTTTTAGAAATTCATTTTTATTGTATTTTTAAAAACTGTCTAAGCATGGTAATTTGAAAGCAAAAACACTGGCCTTTCATCAGTTTAGTTTGAGAAGTACTGCTGCAAACACTATAGCAATTTTTGTGGTTATTGTTATCATTTGAGGATTATGTAATTTCATTACCTGTGTGCATATGTATAGATGTGTTGTTGCATAAACATAATCATATCCATGTTCCTTGTGTGTTTTTTTTTTTTAATAATCTTTTCCTATTTGTTTGGCTCTCTGTTCCCTCTTTTCCTTGTCTCGACATTCCACAGAATCTCCCCACTCCAGATAACCCATGTTAACAGCCCATTGTATAATCTTTTATATTTTATCTATAAAAACATTAAATAATAGTGGGAAAAATTTTTTCTCCCTGAGTTTTAAGAAGAATACTGATAGAACTTCACTAATAAATATTCTTTTTTTTTTAATAAACATATATTTTTATCCCCAGGGGTACAGGTCTGTGAATCACCAGGTTTACACACTTCACAGCACTCACCAAAGCACATACCCTCCCCAGTGTCCATAACACCACCCCCCTTCTCCAAACCCCCCTCTCCCCAGCAACCCTCAGTTTGTTTTGTGAGATTAAGAGTCACTTATGGTTTGGCTCCGTCCCAATCCCATCTTGTTTCATTTATTCTTCTCCTACCCACTTAAGCCCCCATGTTGCATCACCACTTCCTCATATCAGGGAGATCATATAATAGTTGTCTTTCTCCGCTTGACTTATTTCGCTAAGCATGATACGCTCTAGTTCCATCCACGTTGCTGCAAATGTCAAGATTTCATTTCTTTTGATGGCTGCATAGTATTCCATTGCGCCTATATACCACTTCTTCTTTATCCATTCATCTGTTGATGGACATCTAGGTTCTTTCCATAGTTTGGCTATTGTGGACATTGCTGCTATAAACATTCGGGTGCACGTGTCCCTTTGGATCACTACGTTTGTATCTTTAGGGTAAATACCCAGTAGTGCAATTGCTGGGTCATAGGGTAGTTCTATTTTCAACATTTTGATGAACCTCCATGCTGTTTTCCAGAGTGGTTGCACCAGCTTGCATTCCCACCAACAGTGTAGGAGGGTTCCCCTTTCTCTGCATCCTCACCAGCATCTGTCATTTCCTGACTTGTTAATTTTAGCCATTCTGGCTGGTGTGAGGTGATATCTCATTGTGGTTTTGATTTGTATTTCCCTGATGTCAAGTGAGATGGAGCACTTTTTCATGTGTCTGTTGGTCATCTGGATGTCTTCTTTGCAGAAATGTCTGTTCATGTCCTCTGCCCATAAATATTCTCTTATTTAAGAATATTCTTAGTCCCTTATTCTGGGACTAAGATATCTAATTTATCATGTTAAGAAGTTATCCTTCTATTTCTTTTTTATTACATTGAAAATAATGTATTTTAAACATTATCAAATATATTTTTAACATCTACAGTGATGTTTTATGGTATTCCTTTTAAATGTATCAATGTGAATTATACAATCAGATTTCCTAACACTGGATCATCTTTGCTTTCCTGGAGTAAATGCCATGTTGCTGTCAATATGGTGTAGTAATCTCCCCCCCCACACCTTTATAGAGATATAATTGCCATATATCATTGTTTAAGTTTTAGGTGTACAATATGATGACTTGATACATATACATTGTGAAATGATTACAACAATAAGGTTAGTTAAGACATCTTCACCTCAAATAATTACCATGTTTTTGTTGTTATTACAGTGAGAACAATTAAGATCTACTCTCTCAGCAACTTTCAATATATAATACCATAATTTATTTTGTTGGGAATTTTTCCATCTATGTTCATTTAGAATATGGGTGTGCAGTTTTATTTTCTTGTAGTGTCTTTATTTGGCTTTGGTGTTAAGGTAATTCTGGCTTTGTAAAATGAGTTTAGAGTTTTCCCTCCTCTTAAATTTTCTCTAAGACTTTGAAAAGAATTGGCATTAATTCTTTAAATGTTTGCTAGAATTCACCAATGACATCATCTGGTCCTGGACTTTTCTTTTTGGGAAGACTTGATTACTGTTTCTACCTCTTTTTTTTTTTTTTAAAGATTTTATTTGTTTATTTGACAGACAGAGATCACAAGTAGGCAGAGAGGCAGGCAGAGAGAGAGAGAGGGAAGCAGGCTCCCCGCCAAGCAGAGAGCCCAACGTGGGACTCGATCTCAGGACCCTGAGATCATGACCTGAGCCGAAGGCAGCGGCTTAACCCACTGAGCCACCCAGGCGCCCCCCCCTTTTTTTTTAAATTTATTTATTTATCTGAGAGAGAGAGAGCATGAGGGAGAGAGAATGAGCAGGGAAGTAGACAAAGGGAGAGTGAGAAGTAGACTCCCTGCTGAACAGGGAGCCTGATGTGGGCCTTGATCCCAGGACCCTGGGATTAACCTGAGCTGAAAGTAGATGCTTAACTAACTGAGCCACCAGGCGCCCCATGTTTCAACCACTTGACTCATTATTAATCTGTTCAGATTTTCTCTTTTCATGATTCAATCTTAGTAGGTTATATGTTTCTAGGAATTACACATTTCTTCTAGGTTATCCAATCTGTTGACATATAATTGTTCATGTAGTCACCTATGAATTTTTGTATTAGTGTGGTATCAGTTGTAACTTCTTCTATTTCATTTACAATTTTATTTATTTAAGGTTTAAAATTTTTTCCTATGTCTAGCTAAAGATTTATTAATTTTGTTTATCCTTTCAAAAAATAACTTTTAGTTCTATTGATCTTTTCTATTGTTTTTCTATTCTTTATTTTACTTATTTCTGCTGTGTTATTTCCACTAACTTGGGTCCTAGATTGTTCTTCTTTTTCTAGTTTCTTGAGATGTGAAGGTAAGTTACCTATGTGAGACCTTTCCTCCCCCCTAATGTAGACATTTATCACTGTGAAATTCCCTCTTAGAATTGATTTTCCACATGGTATAAGTTTTGTTGTGTTTTGTTTCCATTTTCACTTGTTTGTACACCTTCTCTTCTTTTTCAATAAATTAAGAGAATCGATTCTCTCATTAGGCGCCTGGGTGGCTCATCGCTTAAGCAGCTGCCTTCAGCTCAGGTCATGATTCCAGGGTCCTGGAATCGAGCTTTGCATGGGGCTCCCTGCTTGGCGGGAAGCCCGCCTCTCCCTCTCCCCCTGCTTGTGTTCCCTCTCTCACTGTGTTTTTCTCTCTGTCAAATAAATATATAAAAAACCTTTAAAAAAATTAAGATAATTGATTCTCTCATAGTGATTTTCTTTTATTCAAATTTAGGTCTCCATCTTTAGATTTATGTCAATCATGGTTTTAACTGCTATCAGCTAGCTCAGTTGGTAGAGCATGAGACTCTTAACTGCTATCAGCACTTAACTGAATCATCAGATCTTAGAGCTGTCTAGAAATTACCACCTCAAATTTCAAAAAGAAAATAGTATTTCTAAAAAGGGATAAATGATGTACAATAGTATGTATATTTGGAGAGGGGAAAAGAAGTTAATGAAAAGTGTCCATGTCTTGAAACCCTATTTTAGTAAAGCAGTAGCATCTATATTAATGTGTTTTTCTATTATAATACATAGTGTACCATATGTGTAAATAATGTAATAATAAAGTCCATTGGAAGCAAAAATGCAAATTAAAATGAACTTTCATGTAGCTGCTGTTTGTTTTTTTAGCAAAGATAAGAATAAGAAATAAGGAAATCAAGAGATGACCTCCTTTTATGGATAAACCTTTGCTTATACCACTTTGCAGGTATGCTTTATAATGCCATCTGGTCTCAGAAAACCCCAAATCCAAAAGCTCTTAATTTTTGGCATACAAAGTGAAGTTTTGGTAAAAGATACAGAGAAAAAAAACTGTGGCACAGATTCATAGATATCTATTAAGCACCCAATTCACCATGGAAAATCAAGGCATTTGATTTCAATTCAAAATTTGGAGATGTTCTGATTGCTTCTGGAAAATGTTTTTAGATTATAGAAGGGGTTATCTATACATAAATGATCCAATCCTTGTCTCTTTTGATGTTCTAATTTTACTCATTCCTTACCTATCTCATAATTGTGACTCTCTAAACATTCAGCCTAAACTACACATAAACAAAGCACCTAGTTGATACCCAAGACCAAATAGTTTATTGTACAATTGACTTAAAGTTGGATTTTTAAAACATGGAAGGCATCATTGAAACCCAAATTGGGGAGCTTGAATAAATTCTAGATTAAATGTTGTAAATAGCTCTGAAAATCAAGGCTGCAAACATGGAAAGCAATCAGTCCACTCCATAATTACTATGCCACTTGAATTCCAGTAATTTATGGGGAAGGAAAACAAATCTAGTTACTCATCCTCTTCGTGAATGAAATGTGCTCTGCACTACAAATGCAAATTATTATCCCTCATCTAAATCATCGACTAAATGATATTCTATTTCCCAGTCTCATCCTCATGTCACTGACAATGAACAGGCTTAATCTAATGATTAAAAAATGTTCTCTGTTATATTTGAGCTAGAGTTTATTTCAGAGCTGTGTGCTTTAAAATAATATAAGGATTTTATGTTTTTGTATCTATGTAAGAGAATATTAAATGTTCCTATACATTTTTCTTAAGAGGAATGATACAAATATATATTAGCTCCTGCCTAGAGAGCTCAAAATGCACTTCAGAGGGCCAAGATATAAATAGGGCCCCTTGGACCACTACACAGGAAGCAGTAAAAATTCAAAATGATATTCTAAAATAAACTCTAAGAGAATACATTAAAGCCTCTTCTTTAAAAAAAAAAAAAAAAAGTGAAACATGTTCTCCTAAAAAGTACAAATGATGTTTATTATTTTAAGTACTGAAATACTCTTAATTTTTTAGTATCCTGAAGTGATATACATATACCTTTCCTTTAATTTGTAACCACATGAATAATCATATTACATTTTCTTTAGTGATCCAAAATTATGATTGTAAATGTCAACTGTTATAAAATAGGAAGAAGTATGTTCTTTATATTTAGTAGCTCCTAATGAAAATGTTTTAGTGGTTGCATCTCTCCCCCCCACCCCCACCTTTTGATGTGCTGCTTAAGAATTTTCTACTTGTTCTTCTTTGGACTAGGAAATAAGTTATGATGTGGAAGTGGGTGTGTACATACAAATGTGTGTGTGTGTGTGTGTGTGTGTGTGTGAATTTGCATATGTTGGATTCCTTTAGTTCAAGGAACCAAAACACTCAATATACCTAAAACACTAGAGGATATTTAATTGTGATGCATGTGGAAAGAACAAAGGCAGAAATCTCTCCCAGCTGATTATGCCTCAGGGAATCTAGCAAAAATAATGCAATAAAAGAAGACTAGAAAGTGGCTTGGGAACTAGAAAGTTATTTGGGATATAAAGCAATTCTGGGGACAATTGACCAAATGGACCCCACAGATAGGTACAGAATATTCCATTCAACAAGTAGCAAAATGTACATTTTTCTGAAGCACAATATGGAACATTCCCCAGGATCGATCACGTGGTAAAGTACAAAACAAATCTTAGTGATTCTAAAATGATTGAAATTATACCAAATATCTTCTCTTACTATAATGTATGAAACAAGTGCTTGGGATACAAAGATGATTATGGTACAGTAACATAATTTATAATTTATAACTTACAACTTACATAATGTACAACCTAAAAAATGAGAGAGAAAAGTAAGATTAACTGAGGTTTTAAGTTCTGATTTATGAAGTCTAAACCTTAGGGAAGGTCAGGTTTGAAGGTTTTGATAAAGGTGTTAAACTCATGAAAGCCTTGCATTAAGAACTCTCTCCTTCACATTATATTTCCTTTCCAGCATTCTGTTTGGGAAGTGGTGTTTTACATATCACAAACCACTGGTGGTTAAGAAAACAGAAAAGGCCTGGAAAATTATTCTGAGCTTGAAAAAAGTTGTTGAAGTTTAGTGTTCTTGGTGATGAATTTGATTGTGTGCGTTTTTCATTAAGAATCAAATCATGTGCATCATTCCACATTGAAGCCAGCAGCAGAAGCACAACAGCATCCCCAAGGTGTGGTGACTAATACTTTGAGTAAGGCCTCAGCGTTCCCTTTATAGATCAGGTGTTAATATACACTGACATGCTTGCTCACAGCACTGAAAATTAATCCGAACAAAGTGGGCTAAATAAAGTGTCACTCTGAAAATGCAAATGATTTGGGTAGACTGGGAAACATTTTAAGGCTTTCTTTAAAAATATTTTCAGTTCCTTTGAAGATAAAAATATGCTAAAAAACCCTTTAAGATCTTTTAGGGGGTGGTTGTATTTTTTCTTCTACATCTTGTACTGAAGCAAAAACTTTAATTTGTGTTATAATAAACATTTCCAAAAAGGACAGGTTGGAATTAATTCATGACCAAATATTTTTCCAATGACAATCATTTTTGTCTTTCAAAACAATGATATTTGTAATAAAGTCCTTCTTACAAAACTGTTTCTCCTTGGTAATTTAATTATAGATTCAATGGTCTGGAAGAGATAGAAGTGGTCAGTTAATCAAAACATCTGGACACATAGGAGTTTCATTTTATATTTGCAGAGCAAGATGTTTGGCCACCCAATTTTTGGGAGGACTAGCAGTGACCATTTCATAGATTCATTGAACTGGTAAGGACCTGAGAGATTAACCTAGTAGGGGTTATTCAAAGACCTTTGTAATTCTGGGTAAAGGGAATAAATGCAAACAAACAAACAAGCAAAAAACACATTTATAATTCTGGAACTATTTTCCTTAAAAAAATAGATTCATGTTAAAAAAAAAAAGAACTCTTAGATTCAGACACAAAGAGTTTTAATAATTGTAACTTATGTTTTTTCTATGGGCACTGCCTAAGTTTAGTGCAATGGTTAGGAGTGTAGAATATGGCAACTGTCTCTGGTTTAGAACCTTCTTTGCTTTAGAATGTTCTCTTTGACACTTACTTATTGTGTGGCCTTGAATAAATTATACACTTCAGTTTCCTTTTCTGTTTTAATAACTGGGAAGATTGAGGCTTTCAGAAGACAAATAGCATGAGAAAGTCATTCAACTAATAAGCAAGTCCAGTCAGGCATAGAACACAATGATTTTCACTGCAAAGTATATATTCTACATGATACTGTTTTGAGTTTTTCCCTATGTTAACATGTGCCACCCATATTATTATTCATTCAATGCCACTTTAGTTAATATACTAATTTTATATAAAAATGGATCATGGTATCATTCTTAGTAGTTAATTTATATTTTTATATGGTTTCAAGCTAGACAAGTTTTATTTCAACTTTTTAAGAGAAAAAAGATATATTATTTTTTTTATTGCTGCTATAGAAATTACCAAAAACTTAGTAGTTTAACACATTATAATTTTTTTTCTCTTATAATTCTGGAGGCCAGAAGTCTGAAGTAAATTTCACTGGGATAAAGACAAGGTGTTTGTAGGTTGGATCCCTCTGGAAAATTTAAGAGACAATCTGTTTCCTTGCCTTTTCCAGCCTCTACAGGTCGTCTGCTTTCCTGGGCTTATGGCCCCTTTCTCCATCTTCAAAGTATATAACTCAGATCTTCATTTTCAGTGTCATATTGCCTTCATTCTTTCTCACCATCTGCCTCCATTTCATAAAGATGTTTGTAATTACAGTGGATTCACCTGGATAATACAAGATAATCTTCCTATATTAAGATCCTTAACTTAATCATATCTGCAAGTTTCCTTTTGCCATCTTCATAGTTTCTGGGGCTTAGTCCATGGACATATTTGGGGGGACATTATTCAGATCAAAACACAAAGTTTGGATTAAGGGATACGTGATTCATATCATTTTGAAAACCTAAATAGCATAAATTTAAAGAACAGACAGAAAATTTGGATATAACTCTTGATTCCCTTTCATGTTTTGCTCCCTCCACCCACATACTTGCTCACTGGGGCTAATGTAAGATCTGACGTTTGTTAATTATCAATTTTATTGTCAGGAAGATGCCTCCTTAGGATAGAATACTCCTCTAAATATAGCGAAGGATTCATGGCAACAAATATTTGACTATAAATATTATAAGTTTAAAGAAAAGTCATGATAACTTTAATTCCCTTTAATTTTTTTGGCTGCATCAAATTTGAAATACATTTTTCAAAGTGTTTTTCTGAAAAATACATTCAGATGACCACTTCTCCCCATCCCCATATTTTAGGTTTCTGTTTTACAAAACAATGATAACAAAAGGCAATTTTGCTGCAGCTTAGATAAGTTTTATATAATTACATCTATTGGATGAAGAAAAAAAAAGTGGATCACATTGAATTTATAATTCAAGGTTTCAGGTGTCGTAATCACTTCAAGGCCAGAGTTGAGAATCTAACATGGCCATTGAGAGATTAGCTTGCACAGGTGAACATAAATTAGTCAGGGCTATTCAGTCAATAAAGATAAGACCTGAAAACAGATATAAATTTATGTATATAAAATCACTTTTGGTATGTATACTGGACCCACAAATATCATCATCAAATCTTATAACATTAGTAATGTTCCCTTTCCTAAACCATCCCCTTTCCTAAGGATTAAAATAAATTTTAGGGAGATTAAGCCATTAAAAACAAAAAAACAAAAACAAAAAAAAATAAATTTTAGGGAAAAAAAATTAAAGGACTCTCAATAAACCAGCATTTTGAGAGAATGGGCTAGTTGACTTGGTTAAATAGTATGATCAATTAAATTTCACCAATTTTCAGTGGCTATTGAACTCAGCATTTCTTAGAATACCTTCATTAATGATACAAAAGCTTTGATTATTATTGAGTTCTTATTATGTGCATTACCATATTATCAAGAAAAACCCAGAGTATGTAATATAGTATTATGCACTATTATGGAGGAATTTATATAGTGTGAGAACACCTAGCCTTGAAATTGGCCAGGAGATAGGACTTCCTGTAAATATTGCTTAAAGCCGAGACTTCAAAGGGTAAAAGCAATTGCCTTTATGGAGAAGGGAAGAGTCCATATCATAATCAAAGGCATAGAATAATTTTTGCAGGGAACTCTTATTTGGCAAGATAGAAGGCTGATAGACTACCAGGCTGATTAGCACTAGGTTCTGAATATATATATATATATATATATACACACACACACATACACATTGCTAAGTTAGAGAACTTGACTTTCATTTTTAATTCTATGAATTAAAATATGAGGAATAAAATAATCATACCTGTGATTTGAAAAAAAATAAATTTTATAACATTTCAAGGCTGGATTAGATGAAGAGATTATATATAGGGAAAACCACTAACTAAATGTGATTTCAGTAATTCAGTTAATAAATAATAAAGATATTATGTAAGAAAATAGAAATGGCATGAGTATGGGTAGCAAAAGAAGGATATGGATGCAGATTCAGCAAAACATGAGAGTTAAGGAAAAGACTGTAGGAATTTGTTTCAGTTAGATGATAATGTAGTCACTAAAATGGAGACTATAACAGGCAGATTTTGTAAAAAAGGATAATGAATAAGTGTTTAGACTAATTTGGTGGTATGCCTATGAGATATTTCAAGGGAAATATCATCTATATAGTTGGATATATTGGCCTGGAGGTCAGAAGAAAGTTCTGGGATGAATATACACAGGTGTGTGTGTATGTGTGTGTGTGTGTGTGTGTATTTAAGAGATGTGCACAAAGAATTGAGGCCATAGGTATGATTAGATATGATTAGATTTGTCCAAGGACAGTGAGAAGAGTAAGATGTTTTAGGATGGAGGTCTAGAGAATACTGCCCTTTAGTGGAAATAAGGAAGGAAGGTAGGAAGGAAGGAAGGAGAGAAGAGAAAAAGGAAGGTGGGAGGAGAAAATGGGGGAAGGAATGAATGAAAGAAAGAATGAAGGAAGGAAGGGAGAGAGGAAGGAAGGGTGGGAGGGAGGGAAAGAGAGATGCTGCTGAGAAGTCTAAAATATCACAGGGTTAGCCTAAGGTCTAGTCAAATAGGAAAAAATAGGGGCATATCTTGAGGACATAAAACAAGCATTGTGGCAACTTCTACTCTCATTTTCTAACCCTGAAGTAGCAAATTCAATTGCCTATGGGAGCCAGGCAGGTAATTTAATGAGAAGTTTGAGTGTAGAGTAATGACAAGGGACTGTCATATGCCAGAGAACACATGGCATGCGAGCTGCTATGTAGGTCCTGCCTATTATTGCCCTCTGGGAATTTGGGTCAATGTTGCCAGGTATTTGGCTTTTTCAAGAAAAACTGAAACTCTGTATTTTTATATGAAATCTGCCAAACTTAAAATGTTCAAAGGCTCACAAAAAGTATCTAGAGATTTTTTTCAGCCTACGGGCTGCCAGTTTGCAACATTTGCCTCAGCATCCATGACAGAAACAATTCTGGGCCAGGAAGAGCACTGGTTTTCCTCACTATTATAATCTTCCATGTTCGTATGCATGAGTCGGTTTTCTGCCTTGATGAGTACTTGTGATAAGTACTCGTTCTGTGATATTGTTTAAAAGTTGGCAACTGGAAAAATTAAGGAGCTCATGAAAACAGATATTTTAATCAATGTCTAGGGCTGTTCTTATAAATTTTGCTAGCTACTGTTATGTAAGAACTTGATGTCTCTAAATAAGCTGTTCATATATATTTTATCATTCAAACTTGGGCACATTTCAGGTGAAAAGGGTTTCTCTCAGGAGGAGGTGTAAAGAGAGGTAGAAAGTTTAACTCAGTGTTCTTTGGTTAAATGGAATTCATTTTATCAAAATTACTTAATCTTCATTTTTTATTTTGAGGGTATGTCATAAGCATTTCATTATTTTTAAGTCTCACTTGCTACTTATGTCACTTACTTGGAGCAAGAGCAATTTTACTAGGTACCAATTAGTGGCTTCTTCTGTTTGGGAACATAAAATCTACATAAACTTAGAATAGGAATAAATTATTAGGTTGTAACTCCTCACTGGTAGCACAAAACAATTTTCTCAATTATAAGTTGAACTTCAAGCATTGCTCTTTTTTTTTTGTATGTAAAAGGCCATTTAATTAGACTAATTTTCTTTAGCTTTACATCAAGTCTTACTGTTTGGCTTTATGTTTGAAACAGATGACAAGTATATATATATACATATATATGTGTGTGTGTGTATATATATATACTGATTTTTTCAAGGGAATGAAATAGAATTGGTTTTGAGAGGAGTCAAGATAGTGGAGGAGTAGGGGGACCCTAAGCTTGTCTCGTCCTTCCAGCACAGCTAAGTAGTTATTAAATCATTCTGAACACCCAAGAAATTAATCAGATATCTAAGAGAACAAAATCATGTAGAAAAACAACATTTTTTGGAAGGTAGGAAGTATGGAGAGTTGAATTAGCGGAGATATAACTATGGATATGACAGCAGGGAGGGACCCTGTTTATGGAGGCTACCACAAAGTATTGCAAGTGATGGAGTACAAAATATGAACTTTTAGAAATCTGTTACTATGGGGGCTGTGCCTGGCTTAAAGGTGCTTGGGTGGTGTAGTAGGGTAGAATCCCAGGAGTGGCCACGTGGTCTGAGGATCCCTGGTTTGGAAGATCAGGTGGGGCCAATGGGCTGCAGTGTTCCCAGGCACAAGAGCAGGAAACCTGGCTGGCACAGTCAGCATTGGTGCTAGTTTTCTGTTCTGTTTTACCATAAACTGTGAACTGCTGAACAATTTTGTGCCTGCTTTCCTTGCACTAGCCAGCAAATGGCAAAGGTGTGGCAAGACCCTCCTCTGGAGGAACAGTGCAAGTCCATGCCCTGGGAGTCCCTAAAATTTGGAGTTTTGAAATTAAGTCACAGACCTGATAAAAAAGCTTGGATACAGGCAGCTTGAACACAGGGTTTAGATGGAAACTTAGGACACAGAAGGGTTGATTGACTGCTTTTCCTGTGATGATTTGCTAAAGAGTAGGGGGGGCATGAACCTCTAGCTCCAGGGCTAGAGAGTGGGGTGCAGTCATATTTCATCCGACCCATCAGTGCTGAAAGCCTTCAGGGACAAAACAATGCCACCTAGTGGGTACTGGAATTGCTCACACCAAGCTCTGCCCCTGCACCGTGGAGGCATATTTCTCTGAAACAAGTCAGCCTGACAATCAGGCCACAGGCCCCATACCCAGAGGACCAGCACAAACAACTAACTCACACCATTTCTGCTGAATAGGGTGCTGCAAAACTTCAGCTCTAGAGGAAATAGGCTATACTGTCCTTTTAACTTATATCCTTCATTTTTATTATTATTTTTCATTTACTTTATTCTTTCAATTCCTTTTTAAAAATTTTATTAACTTTTTCATTTTATTTTTATATACATTTTATAAATATGCTTTAATTTTTGTTTATTACATATATATTTATATTCATACATATATATATATATATTCATATATATATATATATATTTGGGATCCTTTAACTCGCAGATGAAAACACCCATGAGCTAGTTGTTTGTTTGCTTGTTTGTTTTTCTCTTTCTTCTTTTCTTTTTTGGACATAATGACAAGACAAAGAAATTCATTCCAAAAGAAAGAACAAGGAGTAGAATTCAAGGCCGGGGATTTAATCAATACAGTTATAAATAAAATGTCTGAACACAAATTTAAAATGATTATAAGGATACTAGCTGTGCTTGAAGTAAGCATAAGGGATGCTAGAGAATCTCTTATAGCAGAGATAAAATAACTAAAATCTAGTTAAGTCGAAATTAAAAATGCTGTAACCAAAATGCAAACATAAACAGAAGATGAAAAATGAGGATGGTTGAAGCAGGAGTGAATTAGTGACACAGTAGATAAAATTATAGGAAATAATGAAACTGAAAAGAAGAAGGAAAGAAAAATAATGATCATGAAGGTAGAATTAGGGAACTCAGAGACTTATTAACACATAACATTTTATCATAGGAATCCCAGAAGATGAAGAGAGAAAAAGGGGCATAATATTTATTTGAGCAAAGTATAACCCTAATTTGAACAATTATAGCAAATCATCCTTTCCTAATCTGGGGAAAGACACAGATGTCAAGATCCATGAAGCACAGACTTCCCACTAAATTCAACAAAAACTGACTATCAAGAAATTCATAAACTACACAGTAGACTGGGAAAGAATGCTGTAAACAGCAAGGGAAAAAAAAATATATATATAGTCCTTAACTTACAAGGAAAGACAGTTCAGGCTCACAGCAGATCTGTCCACACAAATTTGGCAGGCCAGAAGAGAGTGGCAGGAAATATTCAACATGCTGAATAGGAAAATTATGTAGCCAAGAATTCTTTATCCAGCAAGGCTGTCATTCAGAACAGAAGGAGGGATAAAGAGTTTCCCAGTCAAACAAAACCTAACCTTAACCCTAACCATTAAACCAGCCCTGCAAGATATTTTAAGGGGGACTCTTCAAGTAGAGAAAAAAAGACCAAAAGCAGCAAAGACTAGAAAGGACCAGAGAATATAACCAGAAACACCAACTCTACAGGTGACACAATGACACTAAATTCATATCTTTTGATAATGACTCTGAATGTATATGGATTAAATGCTCCAATCAAAACACATAGGGTAGCAGAATGGATTAAAAAAAAAAAAACAAAACAAGATCCAGCTACATGCTGCCTATACAAGACTCATTTCAGACCTATAGTCACTTGCAGACTGAAAGTGAGGAGATGGAGAACCATCTGCCATGTTAATGGACATCAAAAAAAAAAAAAAAGCCATACTTATATCAGACAAACTAGATTTTAAAACAAAGACTATAACAAGAGATGAAGAAATGTCATAACTAAGGGGTCTATCCATCAAAAAGATTTAATAATGATAAATATTTATGCCCCCAACTTGGGAGAACCCAACTATATAAATCAATTAGTAATAAACTTAGAGAAACTCATTAATAGTAATAAATAGTAGAGGATTTTAACACCACATTTACAGCAATAGACAGATCAAGCAGAAAATCAACAAGGAAACAAGGGCTTTGAATGATAGACACACTGGATCAGATGAACTTAACAGATATATTCAGAACATTTTCATCCTAAAGCAGCAGAATACACATTCTTTTCAAGTGCATAGGTAACAGTCTCTAGAATAGGTCACATACTAGATCAAAAATCAGCCATCAACAAATACAAAAAGATCGAGATGATACCATGTATATTTTTAGACCACAACACTGTAAAACTCGAAGTCAATCAGAAGAAAGAATTTGGAAAGACCTCAGTTACATGGAGGCTAAAGAACATCGTATTAAAGAATGAATGGGTCAACCAGGAAATTTAAAAAATTTAAAAAAATATAGGGAAGCAAATTATAATGAAAACATGACAGTCCAAAACCTCTGGGATGTAGGAAAGGCAGTCCTAGGAGAGAATACATTGCAGTACAGGCCTACCTCAAGAAGCAGGAAAAGCCTCAAATATACAACCTATCCTTACACCAAAAGGAGCTAGGAAAAGAACAGCAAATAAAACCCAAAGCCAGCATAAGGGAAATAATAAAGGTTAGAGCAGAATTATACGATATAGAAACAAACAACAACAACAACAACAACAACAACAACAACAACAAAATAGTAGAAAGAACTGATGAAACTAAGAGCTGGTTCTTTGAAAGAATGGGTAAAACTGATATACTCCTAGCCAAACTTAACAAAAAGAAAGGACTCCAGTAGATAAAATCATGAATGGAAGAGGAGAAATCACAACCAACACCACAGAAATATGAACAATTATAAGAGAATACTATGAAAAATTATATGCCAAAAAACTGGGCAACCTAGAAGAAATGGACAAATTCCTGGAAACTTACAAACCACCAAAACTGAAACAGGAAGAAATAGAAAATTTTAACGGGCCCATGACAAAAAAGGAATTGAATCTGTAGTCAAAACTCTTCTGGGGTGTCTAGGTGGCTCAGTGGGTTAAAGCCTCTGCCTTCAGCTCAGGTCATGATCCCGGGGTCCTAGGATCGAGCCCCGCATCAGGCTCTCTGCTCAGCAGGGAGCCTGCTTCCCTTCCTCTCTCTCTGCCTGCCTCCCTGCCTACTTGTGATCTCTATCAAATAAATAAATAAAATCTTAAAAAACCAAACAAACAAACAAACAAAAAAACAACTCTCCCAACAAAATTCCTGGGCCAGAGGGCCTCCCAGGAGAATTCTACAGACATTTAAAGAAGGGTCAATACCAATTCTTCTCAAACTGTTCCAAAAAAAGAAAAAAGAAATGGAAAGAAAACTTCCAAACTAATTCTATGAAGCCATCATTACTTTGATTCCAAAAGGAGACAAAGAGCCACTAAAAAGGAGAATTACAGACCAATACTCTGAGAAGCACGAATGCAAGAATTCTCAATAAAGTGTTAGCAAATTGAATTTAATAATACACTAAAAGATTTAATTCATCAAAATGAAGTGGGATTTATTCCTGGGCTGCAGGGGTGGTTCAGTATTCACAAATCAATCAATGAGATTCACCACATTAATAAAAGATATGATCTTGTCAATAGATACAGAAAAAGCATTTGACAAAATACAGCATCCTTTCTTGATAATATCCTCAACAAAGTAGGGCTAGATGGAATACACCTCAACATCATAAAGACCATATATGAAAGACCCACTGCTAATATCATCCTTAAAGGGGAAACCTGAGAACATTTTCTCTACTGCCAGGAAGAAGACAAAAATGTCCACTCTCACCACTACTACTTAACACAGTACTGGAAGTCTTAACTTCAGCAATCAGAAAATTAAAAAAAGAAATTAAAAGGCATCAGAATCAGCAAGGAAGATGTCAAGTTTTCACTATTTTCAGATGGCATGATACTGTATGTAGAAAACAGGAATGACTTCCCCCCAAATTTTTGGAGCTAATACATGAATTCAGCAAAGTTGCATGATATAAAATCTATGTGCAGAAACCTGTCGCATTTCTATACATCAGTAATGAAGCAGCAGAAAGAGAAATCAAGG
The DNA here is from genome assembly GCF_022355385.1 of Mustela nigripes. Taxonomy (NCBI): domain Eukaryota; kingdom Metazoa; phylum Chordata; class Mammalia; order Carnivora; family Mustelidae; genus Mustela; species Mustela nigripes. The sequence goes on along the minus strand of NC_081557.1, from coordinate 24,701,302 downwards.
AACCAATCCTATTTGCAATTACACCAAAAACCACAAGACACCTAGGAATAAACCTAACCAAAGAAGTAAAAGATTTGTACTCTGGAAACTAGAAAACACTTATGAAAGAAATTGAAGAGGATGCAAAGGAATGGAAAAGCATTCCATGCTCATGGATTGGAAGAACATTGTTAAAATGTCAATACTACCCAAAGAAATCTACATATTTAAGGCAATCCCTATCAAAATACCACCAGCATTTTTCACAGATGTAGAACAAACAATCCTAAAATTTTCATGGAACGATAAAAGACTCCCAATAGCCAAAGCAATTCTGAAAAAGAAAAACAAAAGTGGATGCATCACACTTTTGGATTTCAAGCTATATTACAAAGCTGTAGTCATCAAGACAGGATGTTACTGGCATAAAAACAGACACACAGATCAATGGAACAGAAAAGAGAACCCAGAAATGGACCCATAACTCTATGACCAACTAATCTGCAACAAAACAGGAAAGAATATCCAATGGAAACAAAAACAGTCTCTTCCACAAATAATGTTAGGAAAATTGGACAGCAACGTAAAGAAGAATGAAACTGAACCAGTTTCTTACACCATCCACCAACAAAAAATTTCAGATGGATGAAAGACCTAAATGTGCGATAGGAAACCATCAAAATTGTAGAGGAGAACATAGGAAGCATCTTCTTTGATCTTGGCTATAGCAACATTTTACTAGACATGTCACCAGAGGCAAGGGAAGCAAAAGCAAAACTGAACTATTGGGACTACGTCAATATAAAAAGCTTTTGCCCATCGAAGGAAACAATCAGTAAAATTAAAAGGCAAACTATGGAATGGGATAAGATATTTTAAAAATTAACAATACAAACTAAAATTAACAATAGAAGATATAACAGTTGTTGGCAAGGATATGGAGACAGGGGAACACTTATGCACTATTAGTAGTGATGCAAACTGGTGCAGCCACTCCAAAGAACAGTGTGGAGGTTTCCCAAAAAGTTTAAAACAGAACTACACTGCAATCCAACAATTAAACTACTAGGTATTCACCTAAAGGATACAAAAATACAGATTTGATGGGGTACATGCATGCCAAGGTTTATAGCAGTATTATCAATAATAGCCAAACTATGGAGCAGGCCAATGTCCATTAACTGATGAATGGGTAAAGAATATGAGGAAGTGAAGATGCAACATGGGAGCTTAAGGGGGTAGGAGAAGAATCAATGAAACAAGATGGGATTGGGAGGGAGACAAACCATAAGTGACTCTTAATCTCACAAAACAAACTGAGGGTTGTTGGGGGGAGGGAGGTTGGGAGAAGAGGGGTGGGGTTATGAACATTGAGGAGGGTATGTGCTATGGTGAGTGCTGTGAAGTGTGTAAACCTGGCGATTCACAGACCTATACCCCTGGGGATAAAAATATATTATAGGTTTATAAAAAATAAAATAAAAAATTAAAGAATTTTTTAAAAAAAGAAGATGTGATATATATTACTCAGCCATCAAAAAATGAATTTTACCATTTGCAATGACATGGGTGCAGCTTGACTGTATTATGCTAAGCAAAATAAGTCAGTCAGAGAACAACAAATATCATATCATTTCACATACGTGGAATTTAAGAAGTAAAACAGATGAACATAGGGGAAGGGGTAAAACAAAAAAAGGAAAGAGGAAAACAAACCATAAGACTCTTAACAATAGAGAACAAACAATGTTTATGGAGGGATGGGGGGGATATGCTAGAGAGTGTTAAAGAATGGACTCATCGTGATGAACACTGGGTGTTGTATGTAAGTGATGAATCACTAAATTCTAATCCAGAAAACAATATTGCACTGTCCATTAACTAAAATTTCAATTTAAAAAGAAGAAATAGAATTGGTTTTCAATATATTAATGATAAGCCTTTTGGGTACCTTTGTTCCTAAAACGGCTCTTATGTGTGCCCACGTTTTATATCCCCCAATGAAGATGCCAAAAAACCACCCATTCACATGGGTATCTGCTGAACTATATTGGAATAGATTTTAAGAGAGGAAAACAAAACGTAATAATCCCACATCAGATATGCTGCAAGGAATTTGATACCAAAAGTGTTTCAGAACTGGTTATAAGGAAAACTCCATTTAACATACTCTACTTGAAAGAGTTGGACAGGCATCTGCGTGGCTCAGTCGGTTAAAAATCCAACTCTTGATTTCCGTTCAGGTTCTAATCTTAGGGTCATGGGGCCGAGTTCCATGGCAGGCTTCATGCTCAGGTTCAAGATTCTTTCTCTCTCTCTGCCCCTCCCCCTGCTCTCTTTCTCTAAAATAAATAAACACATCTTAAAAATAAAAAAGAAAGGATTGGGCAATAGTAGGGAAAACATATTACTTGGGAAAATGCAAAAGTAAGTAAGTAAATAGATAAATATTTCTTACTGCCATATGGTTACTGCAAGCATGAATCATGGAATTCATCAAATCAGGAGGTTTTTAAAGTGCATGTGTGAGACACCCTTTAAAGTCTCATAAATACTTAGATTTTTCTAAAGGTGATATTTGGGTATTTTTTTTAATAATTTTTTATTTTTTATAAACATAACTTTTGGTGTCAGGTGTTATCAATGGCCTTTAGAGTAGAAAATGGCCTTTGAGATTTTTTAGAAGAGGAATTTGATAAAATCGGAAGACTAATTTGTGGAAGAGTTAAAAGTCAAATTCAGGGATCTATATTCTAAGCCCAGTATATTTTCAGCTATGTGTTTTTATGTACAACCATTTTTTTATACTATAAACATTATTACAACAGCCAATAATAAAGGGAAGAAATCTTTGGACATTTAAATTGGTGTGGCATTTTATGAAGAAGTTCATTAATTGTAGTGTAGTATATCTAGGTGGAATTACTAAGTTTAAATTACCATTAAGACACACACACCATAAATATATGCCTACACATTATCTGGTGGTGTTCACCTTCAGCATATACTCTGCAATTGTTATTTAGGGACTACTTAGTGCTTATTTCTATTTTTATACTGAAGGGATATTTAACTTGGTGCTTGTCCTGGTAAGTGGTTCCTAGGGACAGATATCTTTTTAGAAGTCCTATATCTAAAATTCTGTCTCCTAAAAAAGTATCTATTCTTAACAAGGATTTGATTTGTTTATTAGACTCTCTCCTGAAGTATTGAAAAATTCTGGACTTTTATATAAAAAATAGGAGTTACAACGTAGCAGTTTGTATTCAGGCACAAAAGCTTTGTTTGAAAGGTATGATTAAGAGTACCACGTTGCTACATATTTGCAAGGGATTGTGAATTTCTTATGTATTAGTGGTTTAGCCATAAATGCTGGGTACTTCTAAACTATACCTGTTTGAACCCCATAAGGAGGTGTTATATAATTATTTCTCATGTAGAAATCTGGTCTATACTTTCTATAAAAACTCACTCCTTTATTTAAGGGATGAAAGTGCCTGCTTATGGCTCCACTTCTGGAACTAGAAAGTTATTCTTTAATTAAGTTAATAAAATAATTATGAATTATAAATTAATTATAAAATATAAACATAAAATAATTATATATTAATATAAAACATATAGAAAACAGTGATTATTATATTCATGATTTTCTCATTACACTAAACAATGAGAATTGCATACTATTTGGATTTAAATTTAAGCTTGATTATTTATACATATATGAGAACTATGTAATGAACTTGGAAAGCTCTTATTTGAGTTTGGGTATCTGTGTCTTTTTGTTTTTTATTAAAGTATAGTTGACACACAATGTTACATTAGTTTTGGGTATATAAGGTAGTGATTTGACACATCTATACCTTATGCTGTGCTCACCATGAGTGTAGCTACTAGCTGTCACCATACAACACTACTAGAATACCATTGATTATATCCCCTATGTTGTGCCTTTCATCCCCACGACTTGCTCATTCCATAAGTGGAGTCCTCTATCTTCTACTCTCCTTCACCCACTTTTGCCCCTCTGCTCTCCCCTTTCATCTGTGGTAACCCTAATTTTGTTCTGTGTATTTATAGGTCTGTTCCTGTTTTTTTGTTTTGGTTTTTAGATGCCACATGTAAGTGCAGCCACATATAAGTGAAATTGTATGGTATTTGTCTTTCTCTGACTTATTTCACTTAGCACAATACTTTCTAGATCCATTTATGTTGTACAAATGTCAGTATCTCATTTTTTATACCTGAGTAATATTCAATTACTGTGTGTGTACATGTGTGTTTGTATACCACATCTTTATCCATCCATCTGTTGATAAGCACTTGGATTGCTTCTATATGTTAGATATTATAAGTAATGCTGCAGTAAATATGGGGTGTAAATATCTTTTTAAATTAGTGTTTTCCTTGTCTTTGGGTAAATATCCAGTAGTGGAATTACTGGATCATATGGTATTTCTATTTTTAATTTTTAAAGAATTATTTATTTATTTATTTGACAGAGAAATCATAAGTAGGAGAATAGGCAGGCAGAGAGAGATGGGGAAGAAGGCTCTCTTCTGAGCAGAGAGTCTGATGCAGACCTCAATCCCAGGACCCTGAGACCATGACCTGAGCCAAAGGCAGAGACTTAACCCACTGAGCCTTCCAGGTGTCCCATTTTTAATTTTTTTGATGTGGTTTAGATTCATGATTTTACTTTTCAGGGATAAAGAAGAAGCGTGAGTTAAAGATGAATAACAAGTTTCTGGCTTTAGTTCTCATGGATGTCTCAATAATTTACTGAGCATCAATTATGTGTAAAACATTACACTAGGTTCTGTGTATACTGAGATAGTGGAAACAACATATTCCTGTTTCATGGGTTCCCTCAGCTAAGACAGAGAGACTGAGAGACAGAGAGGCAGAGAGAGAAATGAACAATGGACTGTAAGATAATATGATAAAACATAGAGGCATCTTAGTGCCTTAGAAACATGGACAAGTGAGTGATTCATTTTGTCGAGTTTTTCAGGGGTGGTGTGGGATGAATATCAAGAAAAGCTTCACAAAGTAGGTATTTGAACTAGAGCTTAGAGGTTAGTAAAGAGAGAGGAGAAAGGAAGGGAACACACAAGAAACAGCCTAACAAGGGCATAAGAGGATTTATCTTAATAACTTCATTTATTTATTTATACTCCTTCTCATTCCACAAAGTATTTGAAGTAGTTCACAAACTAGAAAAACTGTTAAGTGTTTGGAGAGTAATAAATAGTCTAGTGTGGTTAGAAAATGGGTTGCATGATGGTACATCAAAGTTTGAAGAGAATAGTTCAGGATGTGCTCATGAAGATTTATGTGCTGTGTTAGGAGGTTAAATTTTCTCCTACCATGACTTCATGCTGAACATCTTATTAAGTATAAATGCATTAATTGGATTAAAAAGGCTACTTAAACCCCAAAGCAAAAATAGAAGGTACATATATCTTTTATCATTACTTTGCAGAGGATCAAATTGTACTTGTATTTATTCATTCAGTAAATAAATATTTAACAATACATTAGAACCTCATTAGTCATAATAAGATAAACATGATTATTACAGTTGAGGTGGAAATAATCTAATAGAAAATATAATTATTAAACTGATAATCCAACAAAGTAATTAATTAGATTTGTGTAAAGTGCTAGAAAGGAAAAATTGAGGTTGATATAACAGCATTTAAAAAGGGGAACTTAACCTAGTCAGGGAAGTCAAGGAAGTGATAATTAAGGTAATTAAGTCAAGTGATGATGAATCCTCTGTGGTACATCAAAATGCCAGTGTTATAGGGAAAAGGTAAAGAGCATTTGTGCATGTGTGTGTGTTCGTCTATTTATCCAACATAAACTGAAGTACTACTAGGTAGTATGAGAAAAACAGGAAGAAATAATGCTTCTATAAATTCCCTTTGCACTTAATAGTTTATGAACTATTCTTTTTTAAATTTAATTTAATTTTATTTTATTTTCAGTGTTCCAAAATTTACTGTTTATGCACCACACCCAGTGATACATGCAATATATGCCCTCCTTAATACCCATCACCAGGCTCACCCAACCGCCCCCCCCATTCCTTCCAAAACCCTCAGTTTGTTTCTCAGAGTCCACAGTTTCTCATGGTTTGTCTCCTGCTTCAATTTCCCCCAACTCACTTCTCCTCTCCATCTCCCAATGCCCTCCATGTTATTCTGTATGCTCCACAAGTAAGCAAAACCATATGATAATTGACTCTCTCTGCTTGACTTATTTCACTCAGCATAATCTCTTCCAGTCCTGTCCATGTTGATACAAAAGTTGAGTATTCATCCTTTCTGATAGAGGCATAATACTCCATTGTATATATGGACCATATCTTCTTTATTCATTCATCCATTGAAGGACATCTTGGTTCTTTCCAGAGTCTGGCGACTGTGGCTATTGCTGCTATAAACATTGGGTACAGATGGCCCTTCTTTGCATTACATCTGTTTGAATGAAAAGGGAGAGATCACAACTAATATCAAGGAAATAGAAACAATCATCAGAAATTATTATCAACGGTTATATGCCATTTAAGCAACATAGACAAAATGGATGCATTCCTGGAAACCTATAAACTTCCAAAACTGAATCAGGAAGAAATTGACAACCTAAATAGACCAACACCTAGTAACGAGATTGAAGCCGTGATCAAAAATCTCCTGAAAAACAAGATACCAGAACCTGATGGATTCCCTGGAGAATTCTACCAAATATTCAAAGAAGAAATAATGTCTATTCTCCTGAAGCTGTTTCAAAAAATAGAAAAAAAAAGGAAAACTTCCACCCCCAAACTACCAGACTCTTTTTTTTTTTTTTTTTTTTTTTTTTTTTTAATTTTTTATTTTTTATACTCTTAATCTCACAAAACAAACTGAGGGTTGCCGGGGGGAGGGGGTTTGGGAGAAGGGGGTGGGATTATTCACAGACTACCAGACTCTTTTTATGAAGCCAGCATTACCCTGATGCCCAAACCAGGCAAAGACCCCACCAAAAGAGGGAATTTCAGACCAATATCCCTGATGAATATGGATGCTAAGATTCTCAACAAGATCCTAGCTAGTAGGATCCAACAGTGCATTAAAAAATTATCCATCATGACCAGGTGGGGTCTTATCCATGGAATGCAAGGGTGGTTCAATATTCACAAATCAATCAATGTGATAGAACAAACCAATACGAGAAGAGAGAAAAAGTACATGGTCCTTTCAATTGATGCAGAAAAAGCATTTGACAAGATACAGCATCCATTCCTGATTAAAATAATTCAAAGTGTAGGGATAGAGGGAACATTCCTCAACTTCATAAAATCTATCTATGAAAAATCCACAGTGAATATCATCCTCAATGGGGAAAAAGCTGACAGCCTTCCCTTTGAGATCAGGAGCATGACAAGGATGCTCACTCTCACCACTCTTGTTCAACATAGTACTACAAGTCCTAGCAACAACAATCAGACAACAAAAAGAAATCAAAGGTATTCAAATTGGAAAAAAAAAGTCAAACTCTCTCTCTTTGCAGATGACATGATACTTTATATGGAAAACCAAAAAGACTCCACCCCCAAACTACTAGAACTCATACTGCAATTCAGTAATGTGGCAGGATACAATGTCAATGTACAGAAATCAGTTGTTTTCTTATACATTAACAATGAAAGTACAGAAAGGGAAATTGGAGAATCAACTCCATTTACTATAGCACCAAGAGCCATAAGATACCTGGGAATAAACCTAACCAAAGAGGTAAAGGATCTGTACTCAAGGAACCACAGAACACTCCTGAAAGAAATTAAAGAAGACACAAAAAGATGGAAGAGCTTTCCATGCTCATGGATCAGAGGAATAAACATTTTTAAAATGTCTATACTGCCTAGATCAATCTACACTTTCAGTGCCATCTCAATCAAAATTCCACTGGCATTTTTCAAAAAGCTGGAACAAACAATCCTAAGTGTATGGAACCAGAAGAGATCCCAAATTGCTAAGGAAATGTTGAAAAAGAAAAATAAAACTGGGGGCATCACATTGCCTGATTTCAAGCTTTCCTACAAAGCTGTGATCACCAAGAGAACATGGTACTGGCACAAAAACAGACAGATAGAACAGTGGAACAGAAGAGAGAACCCAGGCTCTATGGTCAAATAATCTTTGACAAAGCAGGAAAAAATATACAGTGGAAAAAAGACAGTCTCTTCAATAAATGGTGCTGGGAAAATTGGACAGCTATGTATGGAAGAATGAAACTCGACCATTCTCTTACACCATACACAAAGATAAACTTGAAATGTATAAAAGACCTTAACATGAGGCACGAATCTATGAACTATTCTTTTTAAATCAGACACTTGTTCTACTACTCCCACAAAATAAGATTCTGCTAATAAATATCCTTAAACTTCTCTGACACAGATGATAACACCAGGACTGTCTTTTTCTAAGAACCATGGCCTTTTAGGGGAATTAGTAGACTGGTAAGGAAGAGCGAGACCTCTCTTGTTTGTGGATTCTAAAGTGATTTTATTAACAACGAACCATAGGAATTAAGTTAAGATTCCCCTTGCCCAGCTGGAAAGGCTCAATTTTGAACAAAGCATATGTGATTAAAATTACCACAAGAACAGTAGCAACAGCAACTCCTTTCATGATAATATCCCTTGATCTCCAAGTTTTAGCTCTTATCTATCACTATTACAATGTGAAGTGATGAGTTTAAAGACCCATTACAGGGCTTTCTGCTGCTAATTCAGTGAGAGATGCCCCCATCTATTTCTTCTGACACTTTTTTGACTTGGAGATTCAGCATCTTGTGTACCAAAATAAACCTCAAAGTACTAAGGAGTCCATGTTTTAATTGACATTTAATTATGCCATATAAAGAGTATAATTGGGTCTTGCTCCATGTCCAGCAGCAATAGAAGTGTCTAGATTATATATAGCAACTAGAACAAAAAGTTAAGGTGGATATTCTGAAGAACAATGAATGCAAATCATCAATGAGTGGTAAGGAACACCAGAGTTTATGTTACCCAGTTCTGTCTAAAATGACCTGTAACAGAAATAGGATAAAGCAAGGCTCAGAAGGCATAATGATTTCCCGAGGTTAGCTCTCCAGTAAGCTGTTCAGCCTAGTGTTGAAAGTGGGTGTCTCAAGTATATGACAAAAACTTATTTTTCCATCCCTACCATCTAAGTCCCTATTCCAAAAGGAAAGTTGAAGTTTGGTTGGGGAGATAAGACATGCATATAAATAACCAGAGTATAAAGTGCAGTGTGAGAGATATAGATAGAGTGATATTATACTGACTTCTTTTCAATGGAATCTCATAGAGGCTTTTATGAAGGAAATGGAATCTGTTATATTGAGCTTCCGCTCATGGCAAGGGAGTGATCTCTCTTTATTTATTTATTTTTTTAAAGACATCCATTTATTTATTTGACAGAGAGAGATCACAAATAGGCAAAAAAGGCAGGCAGAGAGAGAGGAGGGAGCAGGCTCCCTGTCGAGCAGAGAGCCCGGTGTGGGGCTTGATCCCAGGACCCTGAGACCAGGACCTGAGCCAAAGGCAGAGGCCTTAACCCTCTGAGCCACCCAGGCACCCCAAGGGAGTAATCTCTTTTGGCATAAAGCATGTTTCAGTACTTGAACATCAGGGGAAATAACATAAAGATAAATAGGTGCCAAGGATGGCTTTGCTGTTTTTACTTTATTTATTTTATTTTTAAAGATTTTATTGGCAGCTTAAGCTGAGTTCTGAGACTTCTACTTGACAAAACTACTACTAGCTTAGTTGCATTTGGGACAATTTACTATGTGATAAAAATTGTCATTTGTAGATGCTTTTTTCTGTCAGTAGAGACTAAGGATTTCATTACCATCAAAATGCCTGTCTCAGTGTAAAGGTCAGAGACATGTTGGAGAAAATGCTCATATATTTAACTGTCACAAAACTGTTCTCTTCCCACAACCTCTAGAACAACTACTCTCTGAGGGTTCTCCATTTATTGCACATAGAATTAATGTGGGCACTTGGTTGTAGAAAACACTAACACTTTAAATTTGATACATTTTTCATTGGTGGAAAGAGATGGAGAGAGAACTGTAATTTGCACATTCTTAATGTTTATGGGAAAAAAGAGAGGGGATGTGTGGGAAGTGAGAGGCAGGAATGGGACAAAATGTTTCTGCTCAGGTCACATTTCCTGCCAACCTCTTTATTCAGCCCAACTCAGGCGTTGGCACTTTGTGGAACTTAAATAATTAATAAGACTTCCCAACAGGACAACAAACCAACCTGAACCATGACAGAATGTTACAGGTTACTGTCTAGAGTAAGATCAAATGTCCACAGAGGGCTATAAGGACAAGAAATAGCAGAGAGGGCTTAAAATGACATCAGTGAGATACTGAATAGAAGAAAAAGAAAGGAGTCACCATGTTTTTGTTAGGATAACCTGTTTGTGCAGGGATAGTTTAGATTTTAGGTAATCAGAACAACTAGAAACACTTATTAAACACCTAGATATTACAGAAGTAATGCAGCTCCTTCAACTCTCCATAGGGTTCCTATGGCATAGGGAGCTTGAACCTAGCTGTGCACTATACAAAGGTGTGCCTTATTTTGATGTTTTTCTTCAAGGTTTTTTTTTTTTTTTTTTTCAACAAGTATCCTTTAGGTAGAAGGAGAGTATGCCTATAAATTTAGTTTCATGTATGCAGTAATAAAGCATGGCCTATTTGGGAACATCTCTTAATATTCTTCTATATGTACAATAGAACCCAGTTATTCCAAGAATTGCTTCCTGGAGTAAAACAAGGAAAAAGTTGAGCCAGTTGGAAAATGGCCTTGGTGTTTAGCTAAAAATATGGATTCAGATTTGGAGATAATAAAAACATGATCTAAAAACCGAAAATAAGTTAGTGGCTACATGACACTATTATCTGAAATCAGCATAACCAAGTCCTGAATTTCAAATTCAGTGCTACAGATAAGGAAGAGAGGAGAATTATGGATAGGCAAAAGTCAACCATTGGTGAAGGAAACACACGCACCCACACAAACCCACACACACCCCCACATGAGGTGGAGACACTTGTTAAAACTTGAGATTCTTCTACATGATTCACTTTGTAAATCAATTAATATGTGAGATTACTGTTTTCTTGTCTTTAGGTTTTTAGCAAACATTACTATTCAATTACATTAACATAGACTTTAACATCTCTCTGAGTCTCTTATTGCTGTCATAATGAGTTTGTACAAATTTATGGCTTAAAAATATAAATTTGTTATCTTTCAGTTCTGGAAGTCAGAAGTCTAAATGGGACTTGCTGAGCTAAAATGAAGGTTTTAACAGGGCTGCGTTCCATCTGGAGGCTCTAGGGGAGAATTTGTTTCTTTGTCTTTTTCATCTAGAGATCGATTGCATTCCTTGACTTCTAAAAACTTCCCTGGTCTTCAAAGCCAGCAGCACTAGCATCTTTAAATCCCCTGTGGACTCTTGCTTTTCTATCACCCTCTTCCACTTTAAAGGACCCTTGTGATTATATTGAGTGTACCCAGATAATTTAGGAAAATATTCTTATTCTAAGGTCAGTTGATTAATCACCTTAATTCCATCTGCAAATTTAACAGCCACATCCCCTTTCTATATAGCACTGCATAGTCATAGGTTTCAGGGATGAAAACATGAATGTCTTTGGGGAAGGTCATTATCCTTCCTACCACAACATCTAATTAAGTATCAAATTAATATACATACATACAGAGTATTTTTTTTTTATTTTCAGCATAACAGTATTCCTTGTTTTTGCAGCACACCTAGTGCTCCATGCAATCTGTGCCCTCTCTAATACTCAACACCTGGTATTTTTAACTTAAATTTATCTTGACAAAGGGGACTATATCTGCAAGCTTCAGAATTTGTGAAGGTGCAATTCATTCTATGACTCTAAAACTTCAATCTGCCAATTCATCAACCAATTAAACCTCATCTACCTCTTTTTTCAAAAATATGCCTACTTTTCCTGGAATACCATCTGAATTCGTGAGTTTAAAATTCTTTCTTAAAGAGATTTTGATTCTTGTAGGTGAAATTTGATTGCTTCTGTCCTCCTCCCTATACCTTGTCCCTGTGTCTTGTGTTCAAACATGATATTCAACAGATACTCTGCTAGGTATAGGATATTCAAAGGTAGATAGAACTCATTGTTACTACTGCTTAAATAGGATCTGAAGAGAAGACAGGAGAAGGGGACATAAAATTAAAGAGGAAGAGTGTGGTCTAAAGTACTATAATGGTTAAATGAGAGAAAGAAATACTAACTCTCATGGATAAAGTCAGAAAATCATTATAAATGCGAACAGTGGAATGATGGGTAAGGGCAGGGGCTGGGGATGGCAACTCAGAAAGAAAGAGCAAATGGAGAGGAAGACCCACATGTCTCTTTTGCTCTTGTCATTTTTCCTGAAATGTCCCTCCACCTTCTGCCATATCTGATCCTTTTCTAGTTCTGTCCCCATTTTCAGGCCATCTGTCAAATCTCTATTCCTGTTTTATTGGAAGAATAAGATAAGGACACAGTAAATTCTTGCTATATGATACATAAGCTCCTTATAATTTCCCTTCCTTACTTCTCCAGATAATTTTTTTAAAATATGTATTTATTTATTTGAGAGAGAGAGAGTGCACAGGGGGAGGGACAAAAGGAGAGGGAGAGAGAGAACCTCAAGCAGACTCCCTGCTGAGCACGGTGCTGGACTAGGGGCTTGATTTCACTCCCCTGAGCTCAAGACCTGAGCTGAAATAAAGAGTCAGATGCTTAACCAACTGAGCCACCCAGGTGCCCCTCCAGATAAATTTATTAACCACTTGCCCACGTAAACCTAATTCTAGATATTCCAGGTTGTATTGTATATCTCATATGGAATCCATCATGTAATGGGAACAGAAGAGACTAGAGAATCAGAAGCACTTTTGTGTGACCCCTAGAACAATCATTGACAAAACGTGTGACTTGAATTAATTGCTTTATTGCTTTCATCCCTATGTAGCAGGGAAGTGATGAAGTTAAGGTAACATGTGACTGATTTCTTGAGTAGAGTGGACATGGTGTGGTTCAATCAGAAACTCTGATTTTTCTAAAGTATTATTTTTATAAAGTTTAAAGTTTTCTTCAAACATTCTCCATTGTATTTACTTTCTTCCAGCAATATTTAGGAATATTTTACAGTTTAAATTATTTTAATGAGAATAAATTCCATTTTAGTCACAATGATTAAATTTCAGGTATCTAAAAGTTTTCATCTAGACAAATATAAATTGAAAACTTCAGTCTCAATTCTATTATATCTATATTGTAGAGATAGAATGGCTTCTCCTTTTAATATTTATCAATATTTCTTTTCTCCTCTGTCTCCCCATCTTTTCACCTTTCAAATCCTTTGGGGTTCAGAAGAAGATGAAGAAAAAGGTTAAAGTATTTTGCATTTATCTCATCCTGTTTGTAGTTCTAACTTGGCGTACACTACCTGTCATTTCCTCTGTTTGGGCATATGTTCTTGGCTTTGGATGGCACAAATATGTCAGTTAGATAAATGCTCATTGAAGACTTCCACACTGGGTAGTTGCTGAAATGAGTTTGTTGAATAAACTAACCAGTTCACCTCTTTTTCCAGTAGATCACCCCAAGATATTTATAGTATCCTTTTGTCTTTGGTAGTCTGAATAATATGGTTCAATATCTTCTGCAGAATCCATCTGGCCCAAAGAGACTTCATCCTCTTCCCTTGACAAATGTGGACATGCACGATCATTCTGTGGTTTCTCTGCCCTCTAGTCTTGCACTCCTAAGCCTTTCTAGTAAGCTTCCCAGCTTCAGAATTTTCTGATGAAAAGTAGATATTAATCTTGATTAGGAAAAAACTCTAGAGGATACATGTCAAGATACTATGATGTTTCTTTCCACCCTGCAATCATTATAGCACTGAGCTGGGCCTACGGATTTTTCTAGGTCATCAAGCATACAGCCTTGAAGGGAGATTCCCTCTTTTCATTTTTAAGGCATTCTAGGTGTTTGTGAGGTTTGTTTTAAATTTATTTATTTGCAGCATAACAGTATTCATTATTTTTTCACCACACCCAGTGCTCCATGCAATCTATGCCCTCTATGATACCCATCACCTGGTACCCCAACCTCCCACCACCCCCGCCACTTCAAACCCCTCAGATTGTTTTCCAGAGTCCATAGTCTCTCATGGTTCACCTCCCCTTCCAATTTCCCTAAACTCCCTTTTCTTCTCCATCTCCCCCTGTCCTCCATGCTATTTGTTATGCTCCACAAATTAGTGAAACCATATGATAATTGACTCTTTCTGCTTGACTTGTTTCACTCAGCATAATCTCTTCCAGTCCCGTTTATGTTGATACAAAAGTTGGGTATTCATCCTTTCTGATGGAGGCATAATACTCCATAGCGTATATGGACCACATCTTCCTTATCCATTCATCCATTGAAGGGCATCTTGGTTCTTTCCATAGTTTGGCGACCATGGCCATTGCTGAGATAAACATTGGGGTACAGATGGCCCTTCTTTTCACTACATCTGTATCTTTGGGGAGAATATCCAGCAGTGCAATTTCAGGGTCATAGGGAAGTTCTATTTTTAATTTCTTGAGGAATCTCCATACTGTTCTCCAAAGAGGCTGCACCAACCTGCATTCCCACCAATAGTGTAAGAGGGTTCCCCTTTCTCCACATCCCCTCCACCACATGTTGTTTCCTGTCTTGTTAATTTTGGCCATTCTATCTGGAGTAAGGTGATATCTCAATGTGTTTGTGAGTTTTTATCCTGGTACTTGGGTCTCTTGGCTGGTAGGCATTATAGAACTACCAACCTCTCTGGTAGGTAGTGGACAGAGTCCCCACTAGGCTGGCAACTCTCTTCCATCTGACCTTATATAAGAGGGATGGAATAATAAGCTGATGGATGAAGGGCTGGTGTGACCACTTCTAGAGGACACAAGGTGACTAATTAATATGCCTACTCTAGTGCTGCCTTCAGAATAGAGAGGGGCTTATTTCCCATTTTCTCTGGGTGTGTAATTTTAGCCAAAGTGTTCAGAGAACAGTAAACATTCCATTTTACATCCAAGTTAAGATGTAAATTTCACATCACAAGTGCCTGGCACATTATAGGCTCAGTACTGTTAGTTGGTATTTACTCTCACAATTTTTATCATTTGATTATTCATTCATTCATTCATTCATTCATTCATTCATTATTTTTACTTGCAAAGGCTCAATTCGGTGATCTTGTAATGCAACTCCTTATATAAACTTTAAAGGGGGGTATTGAAATCTAACACTCATATTTTGGCATTTTTAAAATGAGCATGAAAGCTAAAAGGAGAAAAAAAAGTCAATCTAAATTTTAAGAACTGTTTGGAGAAATGAAGAAAAGTAACACCTTTCTGTTGAAATATTTTTTCTTCAGTACAGAGAACTGTGGGGCTCATTTACACTTGCCTTTTCCAGAAACTCACTTGTAGCTCAGCTCACCTGCTTTTAGGAATAGGTTGATTCATTTTACCTTAGCATCCAGCTAGTGCATTTGAAATTGCTGATGAAAGGTACTGTCAAATCCCTGGTCTATTTTGATAATGACTTGTACTTGTAAGGCTATCTGCCCATTAGTGTAGAGAAGGAGAATTGGGACAGCACCTTATAAAATGATCTTTGAAACCAGCACGGAGTCCCAGAGTCTGCTGGGCAGGAATTTATATTCCTATAGCATTTTGACTCAGCACACAAATGTAGGATGTATGGGGGTGTTTTCCTTTGGTGCCAGATTGTTTGCCTACGCCAGAGGCTGTCCTAAGAGATTTGTTGTATCTTCCTTTCTTAAAGAATGGAATGTAGGGGTCTTTATTTAAATGGTAAGTTATAGCATAAGGTTTCTCTTCATTTTATCCGTGGCTGCCAATATAATGACCCACAAATGATCATGATATATCAAAATGTATCCAGTTATCTTCCAATTAGATGGACTATAATCTGTCACTAACCTGCTCTTGGTAAGGTACCCAACAATGGGACTACTAAACTAGAAGCTACTTGTGTATTGTAATATGGAATGAAAGACTCCTCCATCCATGCTATTAACTCTCATCCTTTATCCCAATATTTTACTCAGAAAATACAGTATATTGAGAAAATATAAAAAAGTACAATCTGAAGTGAATTGGGCATAATTTTAAATTTCAATTTGTGTGAATTCAAATAAAAAATCCTACTTTCTCTAAACTACATTTTTTAAAGACCTATATCTTAGTTTGTTATGAGAAAAAAAATGACTTGCTATAAGCATATGGCCTATAAGATTAGTTGACATGCAATAGGTAGTCAAGAACTATTATCTTCTCTGTTCAATACTTTGTAATACTTTGTAACTCTTGTAGCTAGAACTGCCATTGGAACATCTATATATATATATATATATATATATATATATATATATATAACAACAATAGTTCTAGCCTTCAATTCTGGGGAGCTGGCATTACCTTCAGCTGGCAGTGCCTCAGGGAAAGGAGAGGAGTTGGCTTCATTATTGTTTTCAGTTCTTGTGTAGTCTTACTTTGAGATGTGTGGAAGGAAGCCTGTTTCTCCTGTATAGTCTTTCTCATGTTAGGATTTTGTGTTCATGAGGAAACAACATAAAAGGCTCTCTGTCTTCTCATGGTCAATTTTAATGGTCAGAATTGTTGCTATGATTTGTTAGGATCATTGTTATTTTTTAAGATCTTTAGGAGGTAGACTTTAATGAACATTCACTGGTTTAGGATTATGGTTCCCTACTCCCTTTTCCTAACACCTGTTCACCTGGGGGACGCAGCGAAAGGAAGAGCATAGATTGAGTCAAATGGCCCTGGTGTGGCATCCACTCTGGTATTCATCTCAGTGAAGTCAGGCAAGTTACTCACCATAGCAGACTTCTTCCAGTTCTTTGAACAGTCAGATTCTTTCCTGTCTTGGGTCCTCTATCCCTTCTGTTCCTTTTCTAGTGGATCCACTTCCTCTCCTCTCCTGACTACTTCTCATTCTTCCTGGCTCAGCTTAAGCATTACTATTTCAAAGACACCTGTTTTAGACTGATCTTGACCCCTCTACTCTTTAGCGTTCATCACAGCATTCTGGTTGCTTTCTTCACCTATCCCAATTTGAATTAACATGTCTGTTTATTCACCCTCCCGCCCCCTATACTGAGACAAACTCCTTGAGGACAGAAACTAGGTCTGTTTTCTTACTATCCTAAAGCCAATACCTCACAAAGCAACACACAGAAAGTATTCAAAAAACATTAATTAAAGCAATGAATAAATGTATTTCCCAGCCTCAGTTTCTTCATCTAGGAAGGGAGTAATAATAATACTTGCTATGAGATTTAAATACTTGGTATGAGGTTTTTAAATAAAAAATAGGAAGAATCTGGCAGAATGTTTGACTTAGCACTGACATTATTGTTATAAGTATATGAAATGAATTATTCTATTATAGTCCAATGATTGTGTAAATTTGGCAAATTCCTTAGCCCTTTGGTGTCATTTACTTCATCTTTAAAATGAGAGCATTAGGCTATTTCAGTTGAAGAGCACTCTTTATCTAAATAATTCCTTGTTAGCAAAGAAAAAAAACAATATCTGGATATTTAAGCATATAAGACACCTTCTTGATTAAACAATTAAAGTGTTATGCTACAACATGCCTAAATATTTGAGTTATTATGTAGTGAGAACATGAAACTATTCCTTTTCCTCTGGGAAATTCATTACCACCCAAGAGAAAAGGGGAATATTTCACTGGTTATAATTCTGTAAGGCTTACCAGCAATAAAAAGAGGAGCTGGAAATAACACGATTTCTCTGCTGTGATAAAACATGTATAAAATTCACTGCAAAATTAACAGCTTTTCCCATGTATAAAAACTGCAACTGCTTCTTCCATATTTCTAGATTTTCTATTCTGAGGGAGGGAGTTGCTAGGATGTAATATTCTGATTTGATATATTTAATTAAAATTGTGGGCTTGTCTCAGAGGAATTACTAGGAAAACTCTCCTTTTACAATGGTGACATGGTTCATCCCATTTCTAGGCATTGGGGAAGTTTTGTCTCCTTGCCCCCATGTGACTTCCTGTTGCAATAGAACATAATGCACTCCCCAATTTGCAGGGTTTGCTTCAAACTGCTAGTCTGATCCAGACAACATGCCTTCTCAAGATACCTTGGGGAGAAGTGCTGCAAGAATAAGTAGACTCACTTGGGTCATTTTTCTCCTTTATTTTCTGTCATTCTGTAACTTGGTACATTTTGCCTTTATTTTCTACGGTTACAACAATGATGATGACAACAACAAAAGCTAACATTTACTGAGGGTTTACTTTGTTTGGGTCACTGTTTAAATACATTTATTATTTATTTATTTATTTATTTATTTATTTATTTTTAAAGATTTTATTTATTTATTTGAGAGAGACACAGTGAGAGAGAACATGAGCGAGGAGAAGGTCAGAGAGAGAAGCAGACTCCCCTTGGAGCTGGGAGCTGGATGCGGGACTCGATCCCGGGACTCTGGGATCATGACCTGAGCCGAAGGCAGTTGTCCAACCAACTGAGCCACCCAGGCGTCCCAAATACATTTATTATTTACTCTCAGTATTGTAGAAGTTGTTTTCCTCTACCCTTTGCAGAGAAATAAAGAGATTGAATAACTCATTATAAATGATAAATTAAGTAACAGAACCGGGATTTAAATGCAGGCAGTATGGCTCCAGAGTCCATGCTTTTAACTATGTATTTATAAATGTCCACCATCACTATGGACCCTTGTGATAAGCAACTTGTAAAATGTCCCCCACTGATTCTTGACTTCTGGCATTCAACCCTTATGCAATTTTCTCCCCTTGTGTGAGGGCTACATCTAAAACCTTGCTTCATATAGAATATAGCATAAGTGATGAGATATCAATTCTTAGATCCTGTTCTAAAAGTCTGTGACTTCCATATTATTCTCTCTCTCTAGCTTTTCCTTCTGATGAAGCAAATTTTCATGTTGTGAGCTGTCCTATGGAGAAGCCCACTTGGCAAAAAACTAACAGTGGCTTACGGCCAACAGCCATCAAGGAATTGAGGCTTTCAGTCCAATATCTAGTGAAGAACTAACTCTTGCCAACAACCATGTAAGTAAGCTTGGAAGTGGATCCTTCCCCAGTTGGGCCTAGTGAAGACTGCAGACTCAGCCAATAACTTAACTGTTCTCACTTGTGAGAGAGCCTGAGTTAGAGAACCTGATATTCTGGGCCTGGATTCATGACCACTCAAACAGTGAAATAATAGATGTTTCAAGCCACTAAGTTTTGGAGTGATTTGTTACATAGTAATAGGTAACTGATATAACACTCTAGCAGTCTTATTATTTCCTTCCTTCTTTCCTTCCTTCATCCATTCCTCCCTCCCTCCATTGCTTCCTTTTTTCTTTTTATCAATGCTTGCTATGAG
Organism: Mustela nigripes; assembly: GCF_022355385.1. Lineage (NCBI taxonomy): Eukaryota > Metazoa > Chordata > Mammalia > Carnivora > Mustelidae > Mustela > Mustela nigripes. Next base: position 24,681,726 of record NC_081557.1, on the reverse strand, counting down.
TCAGGCAATATTTTCACATACATTGTCTTATTTAACCCTCATTACAGTCCTGTGAGGACTGTATATATATATCATAACTTCTATTGCACAGATCAGAAAACAGTTTCTAAGGCTTTATGGAATCTCATGGCACATACATTGTAAAACCCATCTTTGTACCTGGGGCTCTGTTATCTTTTCATATTTTATAAATTTATATAAATTCTTCTGTAAATTATTCTGAAGTAATTCAATCCCCTGCCCCTAATTCTACAAATAAAGCTAATTATTTTCTGTCTCATACCTCTCTCTGCATCATGTAAAAAATTTACCAGTAATAGATAGCACTGTGGAATGACTTTAATATGCCAAACACTATGGTAAGAGTTATATATACATTATTTTATCTAATTCTTATAACAATAATGTGAAATAGGTTCTATTACTCCCCCATTTTGAAGATGAGGAAACAGGATTATAAATGTTATAGAACTTGTTTATACTCATAAAGATAGAACATCATGTGTTATACTGATTAGCTTTAATTGTAATTCACAAGCACGATTTTCCCAATGGACTTTGAGCTCAAAAGGGGCTTGTATCTATGGAGACTGTGGCATCCAGCACAGAGCCTTCCCATATGGATGCTGAATGAATGTTTATTGAGTTGAATTTAATTTTTGACCTCAAGCCCTCCATTCTGTGCATATGGACAGTCACATTTATGCAGAGTAATAATCAGTACCAAAAATCTCAAATTCTATACTTTATAAGATCTTACTATATATATTATCTGCCTAATATATAAAAAAACATATATTTTGTTGTTTTGGCAACATGTTACATTAAGTTTTAGGAAAAATTGAGAGTTACAAAAATCTGGTATTATTGATGTCCATAACATCCTTGACTCACATAGCATACAATTTGTATCAATATTTCACATCCTTTACAACTAAGAGTGATGTACAGAGAAGCAAATTCTGAGAATCTACAAAATTTGTAATTATAAAATAATTAAGTAAATACCTTCAACATATTGCTTTTGCTCAGATAGTTGAAGGCAAGAAAACAGTATACAGAAAGAATTTCTTTTTTTTTTTTTAAAGATTTTATTCATTTATTTGACAGAGAGAGATCACAGGTAGGAAGAGAGGCAGGCAGAGAGAGAGGAGGAAGCAGGCTCCCTGCTGAGCAGAGAGCCCGATGCGGGACTCGATCCCAGGACCCTGAGATCATGACCTGAGCCAAAGGCAGCGGCTTAACCCACTGAGCCACCCAGGCGCCCCTACAGAAAGAATTTCTAAACAGGATTCAAACCAAATGATATTGGGAGATTGAAATGATGAGGTAACCAGAAAACTCTAATCAAACTCCCACATTTCAGGAAATTTAATAATTAATATAGTTTACCTTGGAGGTTCTTACTGAATTGTTTATAATTGCTTCATGAGAATGTGACTTTTAAATTAGCAACTTGACTAATTCATCTACTTAGTTAAGAAAAATTTAATGAATGCTTGCTATAGCAAGACACTGCTTTTATAAACAATAATATAGAAATGAATGAAACATGGTCTGTGTGTGCCAAGGGTCTCTCAGGATAGTGAAGAAGTTAGATGTGGATATAAATAGTTACATTATGTATGCATATATTTTAGGAACACAGACAAGGGAGTTTCTACTTTCAATGATAGAAGCATATCAAAAATATGTGGTATAAAAATTTTTAATCAATTCATATGATTTCCATGTGATTACATAGTCTCTGGAATTTTCTTTAAATGAAGGTATATAATTATAGAAACTACCAAATAAATATAGACATGTTGGAAAGCTTTGGCTCTCCTATAACAAATTCCTAGCAGCTAATGAGTCACCCAGAAATATGGCACATTTAATGTTACATCTCTGTGTACTAACATTAGCACAGAATCACACCAGGAGAAATAAGAGTGTGAGAACCATAGGTATTTTGAACTCCCCAAATGTGTCTCAACTTCAGAAACACCTGTGCTAAAGAACTTCGTGCGTATCAGCCGTGATGACTCAAAAGATTTTATAACTATGTGGGACTTTGCATTGCCAGATTTTCTTCATTGTGATTCAGAGGCAACCTAGCACTGAACTATAAAATATAGACTTTGTAAAGTCTAGGTAGAGTTACGTTACCCCTCAAGGAGCTTCCGATCTATAGACTTATAAAACAGACTGACTTTTAGAGTTAAAATTGTTCAGAGTCACACGGAGACTACATTTTTAAGCCAGAATCATAATGGCTTTTCTACTAAGTTCATGTTATAGAAAATGCTGCATATTCTTCAAAATAACAGAATCATTTTGTTAAATTAAGCAACAACATTCATATTTGTTTTAAATAAAATTCCTTCTTCCATTCTCTTTTGAAACATAGTATTTGAGGATTTAACCCTCCATTTCTCATTATCACTATTGTCTAACCCCCACCAGTTTAGTGCCCTCTATCTTTGAAGGCTTTTTAACTTGCTACATTGTGTTTGCATTCTAAGTACTGCTATCATTGTAGTTAATTTGTGTGAACAGCATAGATTATCCTGTGAACTTATTGAGAATGCCTTACTGCTCCTGAGACACACCATGTCCAAACTGGACCTCATGGTCTAGTTTTCTTCTGCATTCCTCATATTGGTTTTCACCCATTCCATAGTCTAGCCCCTCAGGATGAAATGCCTATGGTTGTCTTGGATTCTTCTTTCATATTCTTTGTTTTATTCTAATAAAATCCTGTCAATTCTGTTTTAAAGATGTTTCTCCTTTACACTGTTTCCCTTCTTTCTTTAGTTCTTGCCACAGCTGTATTCTTTCTGGTCTTTCATACTCTGCTTTTCCCCTAGATGATCTTGCTATATCCCTCAATTTTTATGTTTATTATTTATTTTGGAAAAGTACACAATGGATTGCAACTGCATCTCATTCAGACATTTTTCCTTTATTACCTTTCCTTTATTATGAGAGTTTTGCCAGTTCATAGAAAAAGTGGAAAGTATTGACATGCTAAGATATAGACAAAACTGTCCTTTTCACTCCTTGTAATATTAGTCTCCCCATAAAGAATATGGAATAACTGCATCCCATATTTAAATTGAATTCTAGTTTATATATCTCTGAAAAGTTTTGTAGACATCTACATGCAGACCTTATAAATTTCTTCTATGTGGTGTTTCTAGATTGTATTTTACAGCTATTGTAACACAAAACTTTTTCCTTTGTATTTTCTAACTGGTTGTCATTGTTTTATATAAAAAAGTAAATATTTGTTAATTTAAAAATATTCTTATTCAACTCTCTCCAATTCTAGGAATTTTCAGCTTATTATATGGGAATTTATGGGCATGTAATATTATCATCTTAAAATGTTTATAAAAAATAAAAAATTTAAAAAAAATTAAAAAAAATGATAATTTTCCTACCTCTTTCTTTTTAATATTGTCTAGATTTGGGATAGAACTTCCAGGAAAATGCTAATAGTCAAAATAGTCTACATCATTGTCTTGCTTTTGCTGTCAGTGGGAATGTTTCCAATGTTTCATTAAGTATCATGCCAGGTATTGTTTTATGATATCATGTTCTTTAGTAACTATCTTATTCTTTGCTTCTTAGAGTCTTAATGAGGAGCAGGTGTTTTTTTGTTTGTTTGTTTTCAATTTATTTTATTTTATTTCTTTTCAGTGTTTCAGCATTCATTGTTTATGCACCACACCCAGTGCTCCATGCAATATGTGCCTTCCATAATACCCATTACCAGGCTCACCCAACCCCCCACCCCCTCCCATCCAAAACCCTCAGCTTGTTTCTCAGAGTCCACAGTCTCTCATGGTTTGTTTCCCCCTCTAATTCCCCCAACTCACTTCTCTGCTCCACTTCCCAATGTCCTCCATGTTATTCTGTATGCTCCACAAGTAAGCAAAATCATATGATAATTGACTCTCTCTGCTTGACTTATTTCACTCAGTATAATCTCTTCTAGTCCTGTCCATGTTGATACAAAAGTTGGGTATTCATCCTATATGATGGAGGCATAATATTCCGTTGTATACATGGACCATATCTTCTTTATTCATTTTTCCACTGAAGGGCATCTTGGTTCTTTCCCCAGTTTGGCAACTGTGGCCATTGCTGCTATGAATATTGGGTTACGGATAGCCCTTCTTTTCACTGCATCAGTATCTTTGGGGTAAATACCCAGTAGTGCAGTTGCAGGGCAATAGGGTAAATCTATTTTTAATTTCTAAGGAATCTCCACACTGTTTTCCAAAGTGTCTGCACCAACTTGCGTTCCCACCAACAGTATAAGAGGGTTCCCCTTTCTCCACATCCTCCTCAACACTTGTTGTTTACTGTCCTGTTGATTTTGGCCATTCTAACTGGTGTAAGGTGGTATCTCAATGTGTGTGTGTGTGTGTGTGTGTTTTATTTTAAAGATTTTATTTATTTATTTATTTGGCAGGCAGAGATTAAAAGTAGGCAGAGAGATAGGCAGAGAGAGAGAGGAGGAAGCAGGCTCTCCACTGAGCAGAAAGCCCAATGTGGGACTCGATCCCAGGACCCTGGGATCATGACCTGAGCCGAAGGCAGATGCTTTAACCCATTGAGCCACCCAGGCACCCCTCAATATAGTTTTGATTTGAATCACCCTGATGGCTTATGATGATGAACATTTTTTCTTTTTTTTTTTTTTAAAGATTTTATTTATTTATTTGACAGATCACAAGTAGGCAGAGAGGCAGGCAGAGAGAGGAAGGGAAGCAGGCCCTCTGCTGAGCAGAGAGCCTGATGCGGGGCTCAATCCCAGGACCCTGGGACCATGACCTGAGCCGAAAGCAGAGGCTTTAACCCACTGAACCACCCAGGTGCCCCAATGATGAACATTTTTTCATGTGTCTATTAGCCATTTGTATGCCTTCTTTGGAGAAGTGTCTGTTCATGTCTTCTGCCCATTTTTTTTTTTTTGATGTGATTATCTGTTTTGTGTGTGTTGAAGAGCAGATGTTTTTGCTTAAATTTTTAAAATATTTTAATTATTTGACACAGACAGGTATCACAAATAGGCAGAGAGTCAGGCAGAGAGAGAGGGAGAAACAGGCTCCCCAAAGGGCAGAGAGCTCAATGCGGGGCTCAATTCCAGGATCCTGAGATCATGACCTGGGCTGAAGACAGAGGGTTAACCCACTGAGCCACCCAGGCACCCCAATATACCTTAGATTCCAGGTATGTTTTCAATGCAACATTTTTCCGCCATGGTATACTTTAAAATTTCCCTTCTAGATTTTTTATTTTTAAATTCTGACTTTTTAATGACATGGCTAAATTATTGTGTAAAATTTCTGACTTATGTGCTCAATTAAAGTTTATTTGAGATTTTATTTTCTTAATTTTCTAAAAGTAAATGTGATATATATTCATATATATATATATTATTAAAGTAAAAAACTCATAACCTAAAACCAACTCTTGAATTTTAAGTTATAAATTTTAACTCTTAAATTTTATATAGTACTCTGTTATCTGCATGTAAATTGCTTAACAGCAGATCTCTAAAACTTGTTCATATTGCATATCTGAAACTCTATGTATCTATTGAATAGTTACTCTCTATTTCCCTCTCCTCCAGACCTTGGCTACCACTATCCTACTTTCTAATTCTATGAGTTTGACTAGCTATCTTACATAAGTGAAATTATACCATATTTGTTCTTCTGTGACTGCCTATTTTACTTAGCATAATGTCTTCAATGTTAATCTATGTTGTAGCATGTGACAGTAATTCCTTATTTTTTATGACTAATATTTCATTCTCCCTATAAAAAATTCCTATTCTTTATTCATCTGATGATGGATATTTAGGTGTTTTCACCTCTTCGGTAGTGCTACAATGAACACAGGAGTGCAAATATCATTTTGATTCTCTTTTCAATACATTTGGATAAATACCCAGAAGTAGAACTGTTGGATCGTACAATAGTCCTATTTTTAATTTTTTGAGTAACTGCCATACTGTTTTTCATAGTGGCTACATAATATTTTCCTTCTTCCTAACAGCACACAAAACTTCCAGTTTTTCCACATCTTTGCCAACACTTGTTTTTAGTTTTTTATTTGTTTGTTTGTTTTGTTTTTTGACAATACCCATTATAACATTTGTAAGCTGAAATCCCATTACAGTTTTGAATTTCCCTGATGATTAGTGATGATCATCTCTTCTTGTTTGCCACTTTTTTTTTTTTTAAGATTTTATTTATTTATTTGACAGAGAGAGTTCACAGTAGACAGATAGGCAGGCAGAGAGAGAGGGAAGCAGGCTCCCTGATGAGCAGAGATCCCGATGCGGGACTCGATCCCAGGATCCTGAGATCATGACCTGAGCCGAAGGCAGCGGCTTAACCCACTGAGCCACCCAGGCGCCCTTGTTTGCCACTTTTAACTCTTCTTTGGAGATATGTCTATTCAAGTCCTTTGCTCATTTTTCAATTGTATTATGTATGTATGTATGTATTTTGCTAACGAGTTGTCAGAATTCTTTATGTATTTTGGAAATAACCTCTTATAGAGTATGTGGTTTGCATATATCTTCTTTTATCCTTAGATTGACTCTTCACTCTCTCCTTTGCTGTCTGGACATTCCTTAATTTTATGTAGTACCCCTTATCTATTTTTATTTTTGTTATTTATGATTTTTGAAATCATTGCTAAGACCAGTGTTGTGAATATGCCCCCCCCACACACCATGTTTTCTTTTAGAAGTTTTATGGTTTCAGGTCCTACATTTAAGTATTTAATCCACTTTGAGTGGATTTTTGTTTATGGTGTGAGATAAGAGTTTAATTCTTTTTCTCTCCCTCCCTTCCTTCCTTCCTCCCCTCCCTTCCATCTTTTTTTTTTTTTTTTAACATGTAGATATTCCGTTTTCCCTGCATCATTTTATTTTATTTTAAAGAGACTATCCTTTCTCCATTGGGAAATCTTTGCATCTGTGTCCAAAAGTTTTGTTGTTGCTGATACTGTTTTTAATCTATGGGAGCTGGCAGGGTTGTCATAGAATGAGAAACATCTGGGTGCTCAGGTGCCATTGTCAAAGCCCCTCTTCCCAGATTTCCATAAGGAGTTTAGCTCAAAACACCTGTCAGGCCATCCCCAGTGCTAGTGGACTCCTTGACCCATGCCAGTCAGAGTTAAGGTGGGGCAGCCCCTCATGGAGAATCCCAGCCAGGTGGAGGAAATATGCTCTAGCTGGAAGGCAGTGTGTGGGAAGGCCTGCTGGGAGTCAGAAGAAGCCAGTAAAGTGCACATCTGGGCTGCAAATCTATAGCTTTCCAAAGAGGGCAAGGGACTGACTGTGGAAGCTGCATGGACTTCTGGTGCAGACCACGAGGGTCTCCACTGGACCTCTGTCAAGGTTCAAGGCCACAGCAACTCAGACACACCCATCCCAGTATCCTCAGGACCAGTTGTTTTTCCTGGGAACTCCAAGGTATCTAAAAGTCATTTCAGGAAGCCATCTGTGCCTATCTCTCTAGCATTTGCCTTGAAAGGCATTACTCAGGGCATTACTCTGTTTCACACTCAGCCCATCTAGAATCAGTGTTGGAGCAGCTGGCTTCTTTATCTAATGCTCTCCATCAGGAAACATTTCCTTTGAACACCATTGGTTGTGGGTGGGTGGGTAGGAGATGGGGCGTAGTCTGGGTGGTTGGAGTATAGGATTTCCCAAGAAGGCAAACAGTGAGTAATTAGAGCCTGCAGTGTGTGCTTTGTAACATAGGGACTTAGGTTGTTTGGCGGTATTCCTGGGCACTATTGCGTTCCATTTATTTATGTGTCTGTTTTTATGTCAATGTTACATCTTTTTGATTGTTGCAGCCTTGTAATTATTGTGAAGTCAGGAACATAGCATGCAAACTCTACTTTTCACCTACAGACTCCCTTCCTTGGCCCCCACATTGCCACTACTAGGGGTCTCCAAACTGTACCAGTTCTGTCTGCTATGCCATTGGACTGAGGCATAGCAGCAAATCTCCTAGTTCTGTTTTGTTCTCTTTGGCCCCAGACACCTAGAGTATGCAGGGCCCTGCAAGCACATCGGAATTTACAAAAAAGGAACCCATTCCTTGTGGTAGTTCTCTGAAAAGCTAGAATACTAGATGCATGTTCCTATTCTTTCCCTTTACAGGGAGGAGACAGGCATTGGGGATTTCTTCCTGCTTGTTGTGTGTTGAGTTAGGGGGAGAGGCTAAGACCAGTGAGCTTGGGCTTGTCCAAATTGTCATTTTTGTCCTCGGCACCTCCCAACGTGATATATTTTCCTATTAGGGCTTAGAGTCAGGCAAAACGGAAACAAGTCCCTTGGGCAGGTCCCCAACTCCCAAATGTCTGACGGTTGCATGATATTTTAGACTTCCTCTTCCTCCCCCTGGGGAAACCCAGAACTCTGAGTTTTCTCATGATTGTACCATGCTGAGCCAAAGGGAGGGACAATGGTGAGTGCCACACATTTTTCTACCAGCTTCAATACAGCTAGGTTTGCCCTCATCTGGGGTACAGGTACCTCTTAATTGTTTCTGGATATGTCACAAAGGGAATTTGTCAATATATTGTTGTTAAGTGTCTCCTTGGGGAATGGAGGGGTTGGGGCTTCTTATCCTGACATCTAGTTGACATTCCGTACTTTATGTTCTTAGGGTACAAAAATCAGTAATATGATTTAAATTGCTATTTGAATTTTCCGTGTCTTTATATTTTTCAAAAATTTCTCTGGGAATCTACATGAGAATTACGTTAAATTTTACCCCAGGGATTGAGTTGTTATTTTCCACTTTTATTTCAAGCTATTTTTGATGTGTATATTTCAAAGTTACGGGATTTTTAAAACTTCATTAAAGTCTGAATTTATAGAATATTAAAAAGTAGAAGTGATGCATGTTAAAAGTTTTTAACTTTAGATTCTAAGAACTTTGCCCTAGAGACTACTCATTAAGTACATATATTTCAACCCCAGCTTTATTTTATGTGTTTGCTTGAAACATAGTCATTTTATTTTTATTTTATTTTTATTTTATTTTTAACCTTTCTGTGTGATAATGTTATCTTCTCTTTAGATTATTTTTTGACCTAATTAAAATATCCATCCTTTAATAGAGGAGTTTAAACCAACTTATTAAAATTATAATTATAATTATATATTTTAAATATTTTGAAATATTTTTAATATTCTCAAGGACTTGAAGTATATCTTATGATTGTAATTATACAATTATAAATGCAACTAAGGTGGTTTCCTTAGCTTTCAAAACATTTCCTAATCATTAAAGCTCCAAGTTTAACATTCTCTTCTATTTCTGTTGTACAGAAAACAAAAGTCTGATAGACTCTTAGTTTCAAGTGTACAATATAATGATTCAGCAATTCTCTGTTACTCAGTGCAAATGAAGATAAGCGTACCCTTAATCCCCTTCACCTATTTTACCCATCTCCCCATCCATCTATCCACCCTCTGGTAATCATCAATTCATTCTCTACAGTTAAGAGTCTGTTTTTTAGTTTCTCTCTTTTTTTTCTCTGCTTGTTTTGTTTCTTAAATTCTATGTGTGAGTGAAATCATATGGTATTCGGTTTTCTCTGACTGATTTCAGTTAGTATTATACTCTCTAGCTCCATCCATGTTGTTTTAAATGGAAAGATTTCATTCTTCTTATGGATGTGTAATATTCCCTTGTACATATTCCCATATACCTATACACCAGTGTGTGTGTGTGTGTGTGTGTGTGTGTGTGTGTATAACACACACACACACACACACACACACACACACACACACACCACATATTCTTTATTTCATCTATTGAGGGACACTTGGGTTGCTTCCATAATTTGGCTATTGTAAATAATGCTGCAATAAACATAGGGGTACATATATTTTTTAATTAGTTTTTTTTCATATTCTTTGAGTAAATACTCAGTAGTGGAATTATTGTATCATATAGTCATCTTATTTTTAATTTTTTAAGGAAACTCCATACTGTTTCTACAGTGGCTGCATGAGTTTGCATTCCCACCAACAGTGCAAGAGTGTTCCTTTTTCCTCACATCCTCGCCAACACTTCTTGTATTTTGATTCTAGCCATTCTGACAGGGATGAGGTGATATCTCATTGTGGTCTTTATTTATATTTCTCTGATGGTGAGTGATGCTGGGCATCTTTTCATGAGTCTATTTTTAATCTCTATGTCTTTGGAAAAATGCCTGTTCATGAATTCTGCCCATTTTTTAACATTGATTCCATCTCTTATTCTATTGTGTTTTATTTTCAACACCTGTTTTCATGACTTTCTGATGCTAGTTCACAAATTCATGTCTTGTCCCACATTGCTGGATCTTTTTGTTAAATTTGGACTAGCTTCCATGTGTAGCTTCTATGTGGTCCACCTTTCATACCCAGCTGATAGGTGAATTTCTTTCCAACAGACACAGTTAGATAAGAAGTTCTCATGCAGTAGTACCCTATATTTGCTTTTCCATAGTTTGGTTCTTTAAAATTTTGAAAGAGATGGTGCATGTAGGGGAAAAAAGAAAGACTAGTGCTTTCAGTGCTGCTTTTTCCATCTCCTCTAAGTAAATACAGTTTTTTTTTTTTTTATTTCTAGATTCCACAACTCCTTGGGTTTCCTATTCCCAGAAAAGAAAAAACAAAAACTTTCAATAGCTTTCTTGGTGTTGAAATATCCACCCAAATGAAGAAAGTGAGATACAGTGACAGCATATGACAATTTTTCTGGATACACAACTTGTTTTTTGAACCACTGGAGAAGAAGATAAAAACAAAGAATATTCTTGACTACTTTTTCCAGGATTGGTGGATTATTTATTGCCCCTTTAAGGAAAATCTTCCATTTATAGATATGCACAGAAATTTATAGAAATTTTGCTAGATATTGAAAATAATTGAATGATCAGACTTTTCTTGCTATGAGATTTTGCTTGTTTTTTTACTATATATATATATATACATATATATATATATATACATATATATATATTTAATTAGTGGAAAATTGAGAGTGGCTCTGTTTTGGAGAGCTAGCCTGTTAATTTTATGTATCTCTGATAATAATTTTGAAGATCAGGGTTTTCTATAAAGTAAACTCACTTTCCCTTATCAAGTAATGTTTTTCACTGCTCCCCAGTAAAAAACTTTACACAACAATGAGGAGAAACACTTATGGTATGATGTTTTCTCTATTGCTTGTATCTTCATGCTTTTCTCATCTACCTCATACTAATCCAGCAATGGTCAAATGACCTGTCATTACAAGGGTTTTCTTTACTTAACTCTCAAAATGTATTCTTGATTGCCCAGATTGAATGCTCTAAAGTTATTTTTTGTCTTCTGTTTTGTATGTATAATCTTGATTCCATGACTGGAATTCTTTGGCAATATGACATCCATATTATGCAATATTAACTTAAGTATTCTTTGGATATGGACAGAAAATTGCAGTAGACATTGTAAGGATATTTAAAATAAACTCTCTGAAACTGGGACTTTTTAAATATCCAATAAATTCTTTGTTGGTGTATCCACAAAGATTCAAATCACTGCGCTGTAGAATAACAAATTATACATTCCATGTGATGTTATAGAATCAAGAGAGAAATGGCATTTTCCAGTATTAATCTGGCAGTGGACCTAATGATGTATGAGTCAGGCAAAGGGTTCAGAAGTACTTATGGGCTGATGAGTGAGAAAGTACCTTCATCAGCTGTTTTGCAACATCCTAGGCATGCTTGTTGGGTAAAAAAAAAAAAAAAAAAATCTTAAATATTTAAAAATCACTAAAGAAGAGATGAAAAAATGAAATAGGATTTGGCAATTTACTAGATTTATGAAGGGAAAAAATTATTGTGTTCCTGGAGTAACCTATTTCAGATATCAAGGCAACCAAGCAGCTAGCAGCAAAATATTTTCATCAAAACTAGCTTGGCCTGCTTAGTAAAACTTCATAAAGATGCTGTCCAATTAAGGGAATAAAATGATGCTGACTCATGTTTGAAACCTGAATGTTAATCAGCAGGTATCAGATTTTTGCCTAAATTACAAATTTGAAACTGGATTCTATCTTTCACTTCAGTCTTGTTCTTTCCTGTCTGAGTGACACATGATAATTTGATTAATTACTCTAATTTGTCTTTAGCAAATCTTAATTTCCTAGTTTCAAAATAGGTAGGTTGTCATCTAACAAATACACAACTAGTTAATAAGCATATGTAATATGCTGCTTTTACTATAATACAATCATTCAATGAAACCAGGGTTCAGCAAGTTAAGCACAAATGCTCAAATAAGAGTAGCAATGACTAGAAATGGTGCTTTCCTTCTAGGTTTCTTTGTACTGACAGCATTTGAATTCAAATGTCAGGTAAAATTTGACCATCACATTTATGTATTAATTCCATGCCTATTATATTTAATTTGGAGGTCTGTTTTCCTTTGTGAGACTCAAAGGAAGCAGACTAAATGTTCTTTAACACAAATTTAAAAATCATTTTTATTAACATATAATGTATTATTTGCCCCAGGGGTACAGGTCTGTGAATCATCAGGCTTACACATCTCACAGCACTCACCATACCACTTACCCTCCCCAATGTTCATAACCCAACCACCCTCTCCCGACCCTCCCACCTCCCAGGAACACTCAGTTTGTTTTGTGAGATTGAGAGTATCTTATGGACTCTCTCTCTCCTGATCCCATCTTGTTTTACATTTTCCTACCCTACCCCCCACAACCCCCTGCCCTGCCTCTCAAATTCCTCATAACAGAGAGAGCATATGATAATTGTCTTTCTCTGATTGACTTATTTTGCTCAGTATAATACCCTCTATTTCCATCCATATCATTGCAAAGACAAGATTTCATTTCTTTTGATGGCTGCACAGTATTTTATTGTATGTATGTGTGTGTGTGTGTGTGTGTATACATATATATACACACATCTTCTTTATCCATTCATCTATTGATGGACATCAGGTTCTTTCCATATTTTGGCTATTATGGACATTGCTGCTATAAACATTTGATAAATGTGCCCCTTTAGATTACTAAAAAAAGATTTAATTTTTTATCTTTAGTGTAAATACACAATAGTGTGATTGCTGGGTCATGGGATAGCTCTATTTTCAACTTTTTGAGGAACCTCCATGCTGTTTTCCAGAGTGGTTGCACAGCTTGCATTCCCACCAACACTGTAGGAGGGTTCCCTTTCTCCATATCCTCACCAACATCTGTCCTTTCCTGACTTGTTAATTTTAGCCATTCTGACTGGTGTGAGGTGGTATCTCATTGTGGTTTTGATTTGTATTTCTCTGATGCCGAGTGATGTGGAGCACTTTTTCATGTGTCTGTTGGCCATTTGGATGTCTTCTTTGCAGAGATATCTGATCATGTCTTCTGCCCATTTCTGAGTTGGTTATTTGTTCTTTGGGTTTTTGATTTTGATAACTTCTTTATAGATTTTGGATACCACCCCTTTATCTGACACGTCATTTATGAATATCTTCTCCCATTCTGTTGGTTGTCTTTTGGTTTTGTTGACTGTTTCCTTTGCTGTGCAAAAGCTTTTGATCTTGATGAAGTCCCAGTAGTTCATTTTTGCCCTTGCTTTCCTTGCCTCTGGTGATGTTTCTAGGAAGAAGTTGTTGTGGCTGAAGTCAAAGAGTTTTCTGCCTATGTTCTGCTCAAGGATTTTGATGGATTCCTGTCTCACATTGAGGTCTTTCATCCATTTTTGAGTTTATTTTTGTGTGTGGTATAAGAAAATAGTCCAGTTTCATTTTTTTGCATGTGGCTGTTCAATTTTCCCAACACCATTTGTTGAAGAGACTGTGTTTTTTCCACTGGACATTCTTTCCTGCTTTGTCAAAGATCAGTTGACCATAGAGTTGAGGGTCTATTTCTGGGCTCTCTATTCTGTTCCATTGATCTATATGTCTTTTTTTGTGCCAATACCATACTGTCTCAATTATGGCAGCTTTGTAATAGAGCCTGAAGTCTGGAATTGTGATGCCACCAACTTTGGCTTTCTTTTTCAACATTCCTCTGGCTATTCAGGGTCTTTTATGGTTCTATCTGAATTTTAGGATTATTTCTTCCATTTCTTTGAAAAAAACTGATGGTATTTGATAGGGATTGCATTAAATATGTAGATTTATTTAGGTAGCATAGACATTTTCACAATATTTGATCTTTCAATCCATGAGCATGGAACATTTTTCCATTTCTTTGTCTTACTCAATTTCTTTCATGAGTACTTTATAGTTTTCTGAATACAGATTCATTGCCTCTTGGTTAGGTTTATTCCTAAGTATTTTATGGTTTGGGGTGTAATTGTAATTGGGATTGACACTTTAGTTTCTCTTTCTTCTGTCTTGCTGTTCATATATATAAATGCAACTGATTTCTGTGCATTGATTTTATATCCTGACACTTTACTGAATTCCTGTACAAGTTCTAGCAGTTTTGGAGTGGAGCCTTTTAGGTTTTCCACATATACTATCATATCATCTGCAAAGAGTGATAGTTTGACTTCTTCTTTGCCAATTCGGATGCCTTTAATTTCTTTTAGTCGTCTGATTGCTGAGGCTAGGACTTCTAGTACTATGTTGAATAGCAGTGGTGATACTGAGCATCCCTTCCATGTTCCTAACCTTAGGGGAAAAGCTCCCAGTTTTTTCCCCATTAAGAATATTTACTGTGGGTTTTTCATAAATGGCTTTGATGGTATTGTGGTATGTACCCTTTATGCCTACACTGTGATGAGTTTTGATCAAGAAAAGATGCTTTACTTTGTCAAATGCTCTTTCAGCATCTACTGAGAGTATCATATGGTTCTTGTTCTTTCTTTTATTAATGTATTGCATCATTGAATGATTTGTGGATGTTGAGCTATCCTTGCAGCCTAGGAATAAATCCCACTTGGTTGTGGTGAATAATCATTTTAATGTACTGTTGGATCCTATTGGCTAGTATTTTGGTGAGAATTTTTGCATCTGTGTTCATCAAGGATATTGGTCTGTAATTCTCCTTTTTGATGGTCTTTGTTTTTTTGGATCAAGGTAATGCTGGTCTCATAAAATGAGTTTGGAAGTTTAGCTTCCATTTCTATGTTTTGGAACAATTTCAGGAGAATAGGTATTCATTCTTCTTTGAATATTTTGTAGAATTCCCCTGGGAAGCCGTCTGGCCCTGGGCTCTTATTGTTTTGGGAGATTTTAAATGACTGCTTCAATCTCTTTACTGGTTATGGGTCTGTTCAGTTTTTTTTATTTCTGCATGGTTCAGTTTTCATAGTTTATATATCTCTAGGAATGTATCAATTTCTTCCAGGTTGTCAAATTTGCTGGCATATAGTTGCTCATAATATGTTCTTATAATTGCTTATATTTCTTTGATGTTGGTTATGATGTCACCTCTTTCATTCATGATTTTATTAATTTGTTTCCTTTCTCTTTTTGATGTCTGGCCAGGGGTTTATTGATCTTATTAATTCTTTCAAAGAACCAGCTCTTAGTTTCGTTGATCTGTTCTACTATTCTTTTGGTTTCTACTTCATTGATTTCTGCTCTGGTATTTATTTTTTTCTCTTCTCCTGTGGGTTTAGGTTTTTTTTGCATTTCTTTCTCCAGCTCCTTTAGGTGTAGGGTTAGGTTGTGTACTAAAGACTTTTCTTGTTTCTTTTTTTTTTAAATATTTTATTTATTTGAGAGAGAGAAAGTGAGAGAGAGCATGAGCGAGAAGGTCAGAGGGAGAAGCAGGCTCCCCGTGGAGCTGGGAACCTGATATGGGCCTTGATCCAGGGACTCCAGGATCATAACCTGAGCTGAAGGCAGTGGCTTAACCAACAGAGCCACCCAGGCCCCCCCTTTCTTGTTTCTTGAGAAAGGCCTGTATCACTATATACTTTCCTCTCAGGACCTACTTTGCTCTGTCCCAAAGATTTCGAACAGTTGTGCTTTCATTTTCATTCATTTCCATGCTTTTTTCAATTCTTCTTTAACTTCCTGATTGGCCCATTCATTCTTTATAGGATGCTCATTAGCCTCCATATTTGAGTTCTTTCTAACTTTCCTCTTGTGATTGAGCTCTAGTTTCAGAGCATTGTGGTCTGAAAATATGTGGGAATTATCCAAATCTTTTGATACCAGTTGAGATTTGATTTGTGACCCAGGATATGATCTATTGTGGAGAATGTTCCATGTGCAGTAGAGACAAATGTGTATTCTGTTGCTTTCGGATAGAATGTTCTGACTATATCTGTGATGTCCATCTCTTCCAGTGTGTCATTTAAAGCCTTTATTTCCTTATTAATCTTTTGCTTAGATGATCTGTCCATTTCAGCGAGGTGAGCATTAAAGTCCCCTACTATTATTGTATTATTGTCAATGTGTTTCTTTGGTTTTGTTATTAATTGGTTTATATAATGGGCTGCTTTTATGTTAGGGGCATAGATATTTAAAATTGTTAGATCTTCTTTTTAGACAGACGCCTTGAGTATGATATAGTGTCCTTCCTCATCTCTTATTATAGTCTTTGGCTTTAAATCTAATTCATCTGCTATAAGGATTGGCTCCCCAGCTTTTTTTGATGTCCCTTAGCATGGTAAATTGTTTTCCATCCCTTCATTTTAAATATGGAGGTGTCTTTAGGTCTAAAATGAATTTCTTGCCAACAACATACCACTGGGTCTTGTTTTTTGTTTTTGTTTTTAATCCATTTGGATATCCTGTGTCTTTTGATTGTGACATTTAGCCCACTTACATTCAGGGTAAGTATTCAAAGATGAATTTAGTGCCACTGTATTGCCTATAAGGTGACTGCTACTGTATATTGTCTCTTCTGGTCTCTTACTTTTATTTTATTTTATTTTTTTATTTTTTTTTTTTAAAGATTTTATTTATTTATTTGACAGAGAGAGATCACAAGCAGGCAGAGAGGCAGGCAGAGAGAGAGGAAGGGAAGCAGGCCCCCTGCTGAGCAGAGAGCCCGACGCGGGACTCGACCCCAGGACCCTGAGATCATGACCTGAGCTGAAGGTAGTGGCTTAACCCACTGAGCCACCCAGGCGCCCTGGTCTCTTACTTTTAGGCTCTCTCTTTGCTTAGAGAACCTGTTTCAATATTTCCTGTAGGACTGGCTTGGTATTTGCAATTTTTAATTTTTTTTTTAATTTTAAATTTTTCATCCTTGAAGCTTTTTATCTCTCCTTCTATTTTCAGTGACAGCCTATCTGGATATAGTATTATTGGTTGCATATTTTTTCCTTTATTGCTCTGAATATATAATATCATGCCAGTCCTTTTTGGCCTTCCAGTTCTCTGTGGATGAGTCTGCTGCCAATCTAATATTTCTACCATTGTATGTTACAGCCCTCTTGTCCCAAGCTGCTTTCAAGATTTTCTCTTTGTCACTGAGACTTGTAAGCTTTACTCTTAAATGATGGGGTTTGGGCCTATTTTTATTGATTTAGAGGGTGTTCTCTGGGCCTCCTGGATTTTGATGCTTGTTCCCTTTTGTTGTATTAGGGAAATTCTCTATTATAATTTGCTCCAATATACCTTCTGCCCCTCTCTGTCTTTCTTCTTTTTCTGGGATCCCAATTATTCTAATGCTCTTTTGTCTTATGGTATCACTTATCTCTCAAATTCTCCCTTTGTGTTCCATTAGTTGTTTGTCTCTCTTTTACTCAGCTTCTTTATTCTCCATCATTTGGTCTTCTATATCACTGATTCTCTCTTTTGCCTCATTTATCCTAGCAGTAAGAGCCTCCACTTTTAAAAAGATTTTATTTATTTATTTGACAGAGATTATAAATAGGCAGAGAGGCAGGTGGGGGGCAGGGAGCAGGCTCCCCACTGAGCAGAGATTCCCATGTGGGGCTCAATCCCAGGAACCTGAGATCATGACTTGAGCCAAAGGCAGGGGCTTAACCCACTGAGCTGCCCCGGTGCCCCAAGATACTCCATTTTTAATTGCACTTCATTAATAGCTTTTTTTTTTAAATTATTTCAACTGGGCTAGATTTTAGTTCTTTCATTCATCCAGAAAGGGATTCTCTAATATTTTCCATGCCTTTTTTGAGCCCAGTTAACACCTTGGTAATTGTCATTCTGAACTCTAGTTCTGATATATTACCAATGTCTGTATTGATTAGGTCCCTAGCTGTTGGTACTGCTTCTTGTTCTTTTATTGTGGTGAGTTTTTCTGCCTTGTCATTTTATCCAGATAAGACTATATGAATGAGATAATAAAATACTAACAGAATGACAAACACCCCAGAATAATATACTCTAACCAAATCAGAAAAGAACCTAAACTGAGGGGAGAGGATGGGGGTAAAATAATTATGTATATATGGACACATATATACATAATATATATTATATATATTAGGAATGGGGCCCTAAGCTCTCAGCTTAGGGCTTCCTATATATATAATATATAGGAATATATTAGCTATTAGATATCCCCTAATATATTAGGGGATATATCTCCTCTAATATTTATATATTAGACTGGTAAATAGAATGGTGCCACCCACTGGATTTTGAGTGTATTCTGGTCTCTTGGAATAAACTACCTCCCAAATTTTTAAAGAGAGAAAAACTTATATATGTACAAAAATAAGTGTAAACACAATGAAGGGATGGAATATGGCTGTAAAGATGAAAATGAGAAGAAGAGTCTAAAAAAGGAATTGATAAGATAAATTGGTTGGAAACAGAAAAGAAAAACAAAAGAGAGAGAATGTGATCAAACTGGAGTTATATTTAGGGTATATTTGGATCTGTTAGAAGAAATTGTACCCCAAAGTTTTAAAGAGAAAAAAAACTATATGTGTACAAAAAATATGGTTAAATACAATGAAAGGATAAAATAAGACTATAACAATCAACATTTAAAAAAATTATTTTAAAAGGTATTATAAGATAAAATAGCTTAAAAAGTTAGAAGAGGAAAGAAGGAAGGTAAAAAAAAATAATAGAATAAAAAAATAAAATAAAATAACTTTGTAAGACTAAAGGATAATGGAGAAAATGACATGACTTTTATGTGTTGCTTTCCCCTAGCTCTGGAGTTCTGCAGTTGTCATTGATTAGTGAACTTGGTCTTGGCTGGATGTTCTTGCTGATCTTCTGGGAGAGGGGACTGTTGCTGTGATTCTCAAATGTCTTTGACCAAGGTGGAATTGCACCACCCTTGCCAGGGGCCAGGCTAAGTAATCTGCTTGGGTTTGCTCTTGAGAGCTTTTGTTCCCTGAAAGTTTTCTGTAGAGCTCTGGAGCATGGGAATGAATATGGCAGCCTCCCACTCTCCAGCCTGGAGGAGCTGAGAGCTTAGAGCCAAATTACTCAGTGCACCCTCAGAGAAAAGCAGTCAATCCCTCCCATCTCCCTGGTTTCCAGCTGTGCTCTGTGCTCACCCAGCCCATGACTGAGTGGTTCTATCTCTGGCACACAGCCCCATTTGGAGTCTCCAAACCCAGCAGATTCCTGCCACACACTCTAGCATTGCTCCTCCTGGAGGAACAAGGTGGGGGTCTCTCTGGATCTGCCACTTTGGGGTCCCTGCTTGAAGAGTAGTGGTCTGACTGTGCCTTGGATCACAGTTTAAGGTATCCCTGAGCTGAGAGCCCCCAACTCAGCTCCAAACCTGTAGCTGGCTTCCCAGTTCCAATACCTGACAGCTGTACAACACTCAGACACCCCTGGTCTTTCTGTGACCCTGTGGGTCCTGAGACCACACTGTCCTCACAAGAGCTCCACTTATGCTTAGCCTCTGGAGTAAAGTCCCTCAGTGGAGCAAACTTCTAAAAGTTCTGTTTTTGTGATTCACTGCTCCACCGCTTGCCAGGAACTGGCTCCTCCCCTCCAGTTTATCTTCCCATCCCTTCAGATTCACCTCTCAGCACACCCTTCCTTCCCAAAAGTGGTTGATTTTTTGTACCTAGAATTGCTGCTCTTCTTCTCTTCTATCTCCAGTTATGTTTGTAGGTGTTCAGAATGGTTTCATAATTACCTAGCTGAACTCCTGGGATCTAATGCCATCTTACTTCCTCTCTCCTTCTTTAACACATTTAAAGACACAATATAACCAGTATTTCCATCTGAGAGTTGGACCGTTTCATTGGACCCTTCTGTTATACCTCCTTCTTTTTTTTTTTTTTTTTTTTTTTGGTTTGGGAAATATAACATAGATTTGTTAAAGGATTTTCTTGTGTTCATGTTTGTGTTTTATACAGAACCTACATGTGCCTGAAATCTACATGTGCCTTTTTTTGCTTTTGTTTTGTTTTACTTATTGAATATTTCTATTTAAATTCAATTAACATATAATATACTGTTTGTTTCAGAGGTACAGACTTGTGATTCATATATGTGCTTTTAATGACGTGTTCCAGGGGCTTGCCAGGGGTCAATTTTGAGTTAAATGATGAGGTAGCTTTTAATGCTCACTATTAAAAACTAAGGAAAGATTTTCCTGAATTAAGTTTTCTTATTCTCCTAGATTTCTAATCATGACTTTGAAGTGATTCGTATCCACATTTAATACTTTGTAACACAATTCACTTGGGCTAGGACACTCAAATTCATTTGGGTCCTTCTATCTCTTACATACTTTGACCAACAACACTAATCTAATCTTTCAATGTTTTTATTTTGCTCTTTACAATGTGAAGGCTATGGTCCTGGCCAAAAAAAAAAAAAGGAAACTAAGTATTTAGTTGTTTAGTCTCTTTCTTATATGCCATCTTCTTTATTATCCTTTGCTTAAACTCCTTACTTGCACTTTATTGTGGTCTTTGGTTTTATGTAGGTATTTTTTGGTCTTTGCTTGCTTATCTGTTCATTTCTTTAAGATTTAGTGTATCTTATTAACCTCTAAAATTATTAGAGGCTGGTATTTCACCTAGTTGAATGACTCTTCTGCCATTTTTTAATACTTTTTGAAATATTAGTTTTTCATAGAGATCTATTTATAACATGCTATGATGTTGTTATGTTGCCTGTTAATTTTCATTTAGCCAAGCCACTTTCATATTATTTATGATATTTGGACACTTAAAAATTGTACTAAAAATATGCTTTTTAGTTTCTCTCATCCATTTAAATTACCTTCCTTGTAGCCTTGGCTTCATGACTACCTTTCTTCAAATATTTTTGGAATTTGTTTTCTTAAAGTTTATGATGTATGGAGGAATAGATTTCAGGCTTCTTTTCTTCATTATTACAGATTTATGATAAAAAAAAAGTTAATGTATAATGTTTATGCCAACATCTAATAATAACTGCAAGGGGTTATTTAAATTATATTTACTATATTGATGAAGATTGAAAGACATATTGGATTATGGAGGTATTGATAATTCTAATTTTACAATGTGGAACTATAAATTATTTTCAAGGGAATTTTGACCATGCTAATCATAATTTATATAAACACACTACTTTCAGGTTAGTAATTTCAGTTCCAGAATTTCTTCCAGTGGAAATATTATTTGAAGGACATATATAAACAGGGATACTCTTTTATCTTTTGAATTTTTCTATATTATAAATAATCTACATGTCATTGGAAAGTTGTTAAAAAATTAGGATTCTATCATAAAATACTATTATTAGAAGGAGTGAGATACTTTACTAGTTTGTCATAAGCTTTTCCAAATTCAACATATTGTAAGTCATGCAGGTATTTGTATATTTGGATCAAATAATCCCACTTCTAGCAATAAGGAATTCTAAGGAATTCACCAGAAGAACTGGTAAAAACGTGCAAATTGTGCATGTCCAGATTATCAAAGAGCAGTAAAGAATTAAATATTCAACAATTTGGAAATGATTAAGTTAATCACAACTCACCAAAGTATAATATAATATAGATAGTAAAACATTAATTTATTTTTAAAAAAATTTATTTATTTATTTTCAGCATAACAGTATTATTTTTGTACAATACCCAGTGCTCCATGCAATCCATGCCCTCTATAATACCCACCACCTGGTACCCCGACCTCCCACCCCCAGACCCCTTCAAAACCCATAGATAGTTTCTCAGAGTCCATAGTCTCTCATGGTTCACCTCCCCTTCCAATTTCCCTCAACTCCCTTCTCCTCTCCATCTCCCCATGTCCTCCATGGTATTTGTTATGTTCCACAAATAAGTGAAACCATATGATAATTGACTCTCTCTGCTTGACTGATTTCACTCAGCATAATCTCTTCCAGTCCCGTTCATGTTGCTACAAA